>NC_091120.1:16348207-16505707 GCF_040183065.1 Periplaneta americana
TGTTTAAGTGTTGTATATAGCGAAAAAATGGCCGCCCTCTAACAGCTGTTCGTATCGACTGTCATTTTATGATGATGGTTACCTTGTAACCACAGAAGAACAAACCAAAGATCATAGAATTATTAGAATAATATTGCTGTAGCTTGTACTCTTTGACCAAAATGTAGCGTGGTAATCGATTAGAGCCAGTTGTACTATCGATATTTAACACGCCACACTACAGCGCTCTACCGGATGCAATAGAGAGCCTCAGATATTCTATTACCTTTCGTAACGAAGTAATGACGAAACTATGACGTAGCTGTGTAACAGTTATACTGTTATACACGACGTATGTAGTGATTATTAGTAAGGAATTTACACACGACTTATAAACGAGCTACTCATTGTATAAGTATAAGACAGTTAAACGTCTGTATATAGAGTTTTTATTAGTAAGACCACTAGAATAAAAATTGCATGGCACAGTACTGTATTTTCCTTTTTCGGTTGTATCTACTGTAGTTCAAAGCTGCAAAGAATTTACTGTAGTATACTGTATTTAGAATTAAACTACAGTAATACATTTCATTTAAAGCGTGAAGGGATAAATAATGCATATTATAAATTTAATGTTAGATTGGGGAGCCTCCCTCGCAATAAAGGACACCTCCTAGATGCGGACAGATTGTTACGTCCCTTCGATGTCCGTAAATGAGAGGTTTCACTGTATAAAACTTTCCTGTCGAAAGTCTCTTAACGTTTGCGGGATGAATTCACCATCTCCTTTTCCTCTTTTTTTGAGACAGACTTATAAATTGAACACATAGCAGAGCTACATATGCAACTAGTAGGTATAACATCCATTGCAGTTCTGAAACCAAACACAGCGTCCCTAACGCAACGTGTAGTTTATACATTTTTCATGCGTTACCAACGCCTGTCAACGCAACTACGCAACGTGTAGTTTACACATTTTTCACACGTTACCAACGCCTGTCAACGCAACATTTTTAACGTTCGTGTAATATAGCCCTTAATGTAATAATCATTTCCGGACAAGAAATTATATGAAAAACATTATTCTGAGAGTCATTTTCAAGTAAATTATTCCTTTTAGTCTCTGAACATATAGCCAACTAATGAGTAATGTGGACTGAGAAGGCCTTATGGTCTTAACTCTGCCAGTAGAAATAACTCTTATAAATAAATAAATAAATAAATAAATAAATAAACAAATAAATAAATAAATAACTAAGTAAATAAGTAACTAAGTAAGTAAGTAAGTAACTAAGTAAGTAAGTAACTAAGTAAGTAACTACGTAACTAAGTAAATAAGTAACTAAGTAAATAAGTAAATAAATAAATAAATAAATAAAATGAATAAATAAATAAATAATAAATAAATAATAAATAAATAAGTAAATAAATAAACAAATAAATAAATAACTGAGTAATCAAATAAGCAAATAAGTGAGTAAGCAAATAAATAAATGAACAAATAACGTAGGCTAAAAATATTACAGTATTTTGAAGTTATTTCACAAAATATTATTTCTTAAGTAGAGCATATTTTTGTTCTTTAGTCAACTGTCCGAAGACAGGTCTGAACCTCACAAGTGACCATGGCACGCAACTAGGCCAGGAGATAATGGGGTAGAGTAGCTAGTTCCTTTCCCCCTCCATTGCATGCATCGCCGACTAGCTACATATTACACTAGTCAGACTTCAGATGCATACAAACAAATTGTTCTTCCTCTGACACATATCATCAAGTGAGATGTACTGCCTGATAATAGATGTACGTATCAGCCAGAACCTCAGTCAGAGATTAGAGTATATTATTATATCATCAAATATAATAATTAATTAATACCTCTAAAATGCAAATATTTACTCAAAATTTTAAATATAGAATACATTTTAGCCACCGTATTCATTCTTGATTCAGTACCTATAATATGAATAGTTGTAAGATGCATTAATAAATTATCTGAATTAAGTAATTTTCCTGTAGATATATCTGACGATGACATGAGAACGAAGTTTATCAATTTAATGCGTAACAAAGTGTAGAGCATTGCTTGTGGCGTGGTCGTGGTGTGTAACTTTAAGCTTAAAGAGTGCGTGAGGAGACGCAGAACGCACTTAAAGATTTTATTACGCTGATGGAAGATGTGATCCATAATGTTATAAAGCCAAGTGATTATAAAACTGATAGTGAATTGGCTCAGATATTTCGTTTTCTCTATTAATGAGTGTTTTTAATCAGAAAATAATTAAATTATAATTAAATTAAATTCAAGGAAATTCTTGGTTATGTAAGTCAGAAAATGAAATACAGCATTCTACATTGCTTACGTAGAAGTACAATATGATTAGAATAGCTTTAATTTTGGCCCTCGGTTGTACAATGCTTTAACTAAATTACACCCAGAACTTCTAACATGTAACCCACTAACATATAACAAGAAAATTAGAAACATGTTAATATCTTCAATTTGATTAAATAAATTTATAGCCTATGTGTATGAATTAATCAACCTATATTATATTTGTATTCTATAATTTTGAAATATATATTAGTCCTACTTTTCACGCGCGATATTATTCTTCTCTAGTGTTAATATTATTTTATATAATTCCATTGCCGCTGTAATTTAAATTTTAGTTCCTATTTTATTTTACTTATTTATTTTTATTATTATTATTTTTTATTTTCTATATTCCTCTTATATTAATATTGTATTATGTAATTTCCGTAATTGCAATTTTAATTCTATTTCCTATTTTATTATATTTTATATTCTATTATAGGCCTATTAATATTATATCTGAACTGCGACCGAACACGAGCGCTGCTCATTCGGTCTGAAATTTTGTTAATAGTACTGTATCTCCTGTTTTATATTGCTTGTATTATTTTATTTCTATTTCTCTTGTTTGTTTGTAATTTTATTCTTTATTCTGTATATTTAAATTTAAATAAATAAATAAAATTTAAATAAATAAATATGCATTTTAAGATTTTCCCGTCTTCACTTCAATTACTGTATTAATTTTTAAGGATTTTTAATGAAAATATTCTGAGTCTTACAATTGTTCATTCAACTTCTATCAAATAACAAAACATACTAGCTGGTCTTTTAAGACATTTAAGAGATTGGTTATAATTTCAATGTAATTAGGTTTAATTAAATTTAACAATTAACATCATAAGTGCATATAAAAAATTTTCCTAATATCTCCTACATGTTATCATTTATCATTAACAACATTAGTCATCATAATCATCATGCAAGGTTACACTTAAAATCTAGTTTCAGATCAAAATTGTAATTTCCAGGCTTTAGTTATTCAATTCTTCCTCTTTAGGATGTTGTTTGGCTTCGGGTTTGTCGGTTGATGTATTTTAATGATAATAAATGGTTTTGAGTCCTGTGTAGAAGAGGTTAGCAAATTTAAATGACTTGCATATATTTTACACGTAAACAATTTTATTTTTAAGTTATGGGAGCAAAAATTTATATAATTATCACAGTATCACACTGGTAAAATCTAATTAAATACAATATTTCTAGTATTTGAGATATTTTAAAATACTTTAAGTTAATGAAAGTTATCTACTTCGTTGTAGGGGTCAGAGCGTTTGTACAAGAACAAAAATTACTAATTGAAGAAATGAAGTGTTAATGATCAATTGCAAACTTCACAATAGGTAACGTTAGAAATAAAGATATTTGATAACAATTAAGAAGAAAAAATTGCAGAACACCATTTGAAAGGATAATGCATTTATTAACCAGTTGTGCAGTTAAAGCGAGAAAAAAAAATAGATAACACTGTATTAACAGAATGAATATAGATACGCAATGAGACTTGATGTGAAAAATTACAGAACACTACCTTGAAATAATGGACATGAGTATACATCTTAAGCATTTCTACAAATTTATGTAAAAAATACAAAACATTACCTTCAAAGAATGTATTTGGATTTTAAAAGATATCTTAAATAATGCTTTAAATATAACCCTGATGTGATGGATTAAATAACACTGTATTTAAATAATTAATATAGGTAAGTATTCTGAGCAGTTTCATAATTTCAGACTTCATGAAAATTATACAAAACATTACCTTGAGAGAATGCATGACGTGTTCTTCAGATTTCTACAATGTTCCTTTAAACGCAACTCTAAATTGTGAAAGTAAAGTATAGTACAACACTTTAAAATAATTGACGTAAGTGGATATGCTAAGAAGATGTGTAAATTCAGACTTTAAGGAAAATTATACAAAACACAACCTTGAAAAAATGCATGAGGAATTCTTAAGATTTCTTCAATTGTCCTTCAAAGGCGGCGATAATATGTGAAAGTATAGGACATCGCTTTAAAATAATTGACGTAAGTGATTATCCTGAGCAGGTTTATAAATTAAAGCTTTTTGTAAAAATAATACAAAACACTACCTTGAAAAAATGCGTGAGGAGTCCTTAAGATTTCTTCAATTGTCCTTTAAACGCAACGCTGATATGTGATGGTATAGGACATCACTTTAAAATAATTGACGTAGTGAATATGCTAAGCAGTTTTATAAATTCAGACTTTTTGTAACAATAATACAAAACACTACCTTGAAAAAATGCGTCAGAAGTCCTTAAGATTTCTTCAATTGTTCTTTAAACGCAGCGCTGATATGTGATGACATAAGACATCACTTTAAAATAATTGGCGTTAAGTGACTATGCTAAGCAGTTTTATAAATTCAGACTTTTCATAAAAATAATACAAAACACTACTTTGAAAAAATGCATGAGGAATTCTTAAGATTTCTTCAATTGTCCTTCAAAGGCGGCGATAATATGTGAAAGTATAGGACATCACTTTAAAATAATTGACGTAAGTGATTATCCTGAGCAGTTTTATAAATTAAAGCTTTTTGTAAAAATAATACAAAACACTACCTTGAAAAAATGCATGAGGAGTCCTTAAGATTTCTTCAATTATTCTTTAAACGCAACGCTGATATGTGATGACATAAGACATCACTTTAAAATAATTGGCGTTAAGTGACTATGCTAAGCAGTTTTATAAATTCAGACTTTTTGTAAAAATAATACAAAACACTACCTTGAAAAAATGCATGAGGAGTCCTTAAGATTTCTTCAATTGTTCTTTAAACGCAACGCTGATATGTGATGACATAAGACATCACTTTAAAATAATTGACGTAAGTGAATATGCTAAGCAGTTTTATAAATTCAGACTTTTTGTAAAAATAATACAAAACACTACCTTGAAAAAATGCGTCAGGAGTCCTTAAGATTTCTTCAATTGTTCTTTAAACGCAGCGCTGATATGTGATGACATAAGACATCACTTTAAAATAATTTACGTTAAATGACTATGCCAAGCAGTTTTATAAATTCAGACTTTTCATAAAAATAATACAAAACACTACCTTGAAAAAATGCATGAGGAGTCCTTAAGATTTCTTCAATTGTCCTTTAAACGCTGCGCTGATATATAATGACATAAGACATCACTTTAAAATAATTTACATTAAATGACTATGCTAAGCAGTTTTATAAATTCAGACTTTTTGTAAAAATAATACAAAATACTACCTTGAAAAAATGCGTGAGG
Source organism: Periplaneta americana (assembly GCF_040183065.1). Lineage (NCBI taxonomy): Eukaryota > Metazoa > Arthropoda > Insecta > Blattodea > Blattidae > Periplaneta > Periplaneta americana. The sequence goes on from NC_091120.1 coordinate 16,353,838, forward strand.
AGTTCTTAAGATTTCTTCAATTGTCCTTTAAACGCAACGCTGATATGTGATGACATAAGACATCACTTTAAAATAATTTACGTTAAATGACTATGCTAAGCCGTTTCATAAATTCTGACTTTTTGTAAAATAATACAAAACACTACATTGAAAAAATGCATGAGGAATCCTTAAGATTTCTTTAATTATTGTCCTTTAAACGCAGCGCTGATATGTGATGACATAAGACATCACTTTAAAATAATTGGCGTTAAGTAACTATGCTAAGCAGTTTTATAAATTCAGACTTTTTGTAAAAATAATACAAAACACTACCTTGAAAAAATGCATGAGGAGTCCTTAAGATTTCTTCAATTGTCCTTCAAACGCAGCGCTGATATGTGATGACATAAGACATCACTTTAAAATAATTTACGTTAAATGACTGTGCTAAGCAGTTTTATAAATTCAGACTTTTTGTAAAATAATACAAAACACTACATCGAAAAAATGCATGAGGAATCCTTAAGATTTCTTCAATTATTGTCCTTTAAACGCAGCGCTGATATGTGATGGTATAGGACATCACTTTAAAATAATTGACGGAAGTGAATATGCTAAGCAGTTTTATAAATTCAGACTTTATGTAAAATAATACAAAAAACTACCTTGAAAAAATGCATGAGAAGTTCCTAAGATTTCCTCAATTGCCCTTTAAACGCAGCTCAGGTGTGTGAAAGTATAGAACATCACTTTAAAATGGCATTTCATAATGACTATATTAAAATTGTATGCATTGTAATTTATGGATTTTATGAGAAGGGATATACAAGTTATAATTTTAACACTCATTCTTCATAAATTTTACTGATTTTGGGATGGAAATGGTATAATTTTTATTTTTCAAATTTCTTCTTTTACTTATCCTCTTTGAAGTGGAATACATCACATTATGATTATACTAAAACTATATTCATGCTAATTTTGCGTTTATGTGAGGAGGGGACATAGTAGTAAATATAGTCTACAAATCTTATTTTAAAGCTCATTTTTCGTAAGTTTGTTTTTTCTCGTGCTCTGTTTAATCTAAAAAGCTGAATTTTTCAGGAATTGTCTATTTGAAAGCTTTACATTTACTGAAACAATATTTTCGAAATTTGTCAAATTTCGGAGATGTTACAGAGAGTACTGTACTGACAACCGTCGAAAAAAATAAAGGGAAGGAGACAAATTTTAATAGATTAAAAAAAACTACTGTTTCAACATACAGTAAGTTCTAGTAGTATATTCATGAGCTGTAAAAGAATCAGCTATGTAGCTTGAACAGTTTCCGAGAAAAAGCTCCTTATGTAAGACATAAATAACAATCTCAAGATGAGCAATTCCATTTCCCCTTACGAAAGAAAGAATTCAGACTTAACGTTGAATGTTGCAAATAATTCCTTAGCAACTATGTGACTATATACATGATGGCAAACATGACAGAGGTGAATGGACCACTTTCAATAATTCAGAACTAAATTATTACGTCACAGCACGAGATTTCTCACAGATAGCGGTCAGTATTTGCTTACCTTGCATCTGATGGTTTCTGTTGACTGGCGCTGCCCGACTGGTTGCCGTCATGCAGGCGGCGAGTCCAGCCACGACAAACACACGACTCCACATGTTGCTATGTGATGCCAATTGTTTATGTACCAACCCACGTGGCGCTTACGTCTTCAGTTCTCACGAGAAGCACCGTGTTCATGGCTCCGGCATCGACTCCATTCTCTACCGATTTTCAGAAATCACGTTTGCGTACGAATTGTCCACACTGATCCACGCCCGCTATCGCCGTCTTGGTGAAGACATGTCCTGGCCTGCTAGAGTCCTTCGGCGACGACGTGCAGGAGGCTCTGATTTCGCATGACCACACCTCTAGGTCGCGCGGGCTGCAACAGCTTCGACCCTGAACAACGACTGAATGGATGTGGAGTCTGGATGTGGGGGCCGCGCCACGTTCAGCAGGGCGCGTGCGCCGGGGCTACCTTCCTTGCGCCAGTACCTGCGTGTTTTCAAAGCCACCCCTACATGAGATTATCGGTTAAAGGAGATACTAGAGCAATTATCGAGTAACACGATTATTAATTATCTCGTTTGCGAGGTATTTGTAATTTAAAATTAATCTGACAGTCATCCCCAACCCAACCATGTTTACTTTCCCCCTCTAGCTCCGACCACAATGTTTGTTCTAATTAATTACTGTACCTACCGAACAATAAAACACCATTAAGCTATTTCGAAGAGTACAAAATTTGCAGGATAAATATTACAAGAGTCGTTTTCATCATTATTATGTAATTTAAACACCCATCATCACAAAAGGGACACATTTTTTAAATATATTTTACTCGTCCCTTACCATTTTAGGTCTTTTAACATTTCGCGATTGATATCCTTGTTTTTATTTATTCTCCAACTGTTATTGAGTAAATAAAGTCATTTACAATGTCAACATAACGAAACTGACACATTTTTCACAATTCATTTCTCTCGTCCCTCAACATTTTAGTTTTGTTAACGTTTTTAGAATTATATCCCTGTTTATATTGGTCCTTCAACTGTTATTTAGTAAATAAAATCATTTACAAAGCCAACATCACGAAACTGACACATTTTTCACAATTCATTTCTCTCGTCCCTCAACATTTTAGTTTTTTAACGTTTTTAGAATGATTCCCCTGTTTATATTGGTCCTCCAATTGTTATTTAGTAAATAAAATCAATTACAATGCCAACATAACGAAACTGACACATTTTTCACAATTCATTTCTCTCGTCCCTCAACATTTTAGTTTTTAGAATGATATCCCGTTTTTATCGTCTTCAAACTGTTATTGAGTGAATAAAATCATATACAATGCGAACATAACGAAACTGACACATTTTTCACAATTCATTTCTCTCGTCCGTCAACACTTTGGTTTTGTTAACGTTTTTATAATGATATCCCTGTTTATATTGGTCCTTCAACTGTTAATCAGTAAATAAAATCATTTAAAATGTCAACATAAAGAAACTGACACATTTTTCACAATTCATTTCTCTCGTCCCTCAACATTTTAGTTTTTATAACGTTTTTTAGAATGATATCCCTGTTTTTATCGTCTTCAAACTGTTATTGAGTGAATAAAATCATTTACAATGCTAACATAACGAAACTGACACAATTTTCACAATTTATTTCTCTCGTCCCTCAACATTTTAGTTTTGTTAACGTTTTTAGAATGATATCCCTGTTTATATTGGTCCTTCAACTGTTATTTAGTAAATAAAATCAATTACAAAGTCAACATAACGAAACTGACACATTTTTCACAATTAATTTCCCTCTTCCCTCAACATTTTAGTTTTTATAACGTTTTTAGAATGATATCCCTGTGTTTATCGTCTTCCAACTGTTATTGAGTGAATAAAACCATTTACAATGCCAACATAACGAAACTGACACATTTTCCAGAATTCATTTCACTCGTCCCACGATATTTTAATTTTTTTTTACCGTTTTGTGAATGATATCATTGTTTAAATTTGTCCTGCAACTGTTGTATGATATCCCTGTTTTGATTTGTCTTTCAACTGTTATTGAGTAAATAAAATCATTTACAAAGTCAACATTACGAGACTGACACATTTTCCAAAATTAATTTCACTCGTTCCTCAAGATTTTAGTTCTGTTAAAGTTTTTAGAAGGATGGATATCCTTGTATATATTTGTCTTTCAACTGCTATTGAGTAAATACATCATTTGCAATGCCAACGCTATGAAAATGACTAATTTTTCACGATTCATTTTACACGTCTCTCGACAGTTCAGTTCTTTTAACGGTTTTGAGAATGATACCCTTGTTTATAATGTCCTTCAACTGTTACCGAGTAAATAAAATCATTTACAATGCGAACATAACGAAACTGACACATTCTTCACAATTCATTTTGCTCGTCTATATTTTAGTTCTTTTAACGTTTCACGAAAGATATCCTTGTTCATATAATTTTCTTCTTCAATTGTTACTGAGTAAATGAAATCATGTACAATGCTTCAAAATAGAAAGACAATAGTTGTCATATTCTGAATTGCGAGATTTTTACGGTCATTACTAGGATTATGCTACGTTAAACCAACAATGAAATCACAATATTCATGAAAGATTGCTTATTTATAACATATTAGGCCTAGTTGTTACCATAGAAATCAACAAAACAATAAATGAAGAACTATTAGAACAAATATATTGCGTCGAAAATCTAGGTAAAACTATTAATCATAATTAGACTTTTCACAATCACCTATTTAATACAAATTAATAATGCTTTAATAGTACATTATGCAACTAGCGTATAATGGCAGTAATTAAGACGCGAGTATGTTTATGAAACGAGCGCAAGCGAGTTTCATAATTTTCATACGAGCGTCTTAATTACCATTATAGGCAAGTTTCATACGACTTTTTATGCTCGACCATATTTCTAACTTGAAATTATTCATAAGTATTCATATTATTCTTAACTGACTGGGGAGCGGAAGTGACCTTGTGCAATATCTCGTAAATTGTGAGATGTGCGCAGACGCGAAAGTATTGATTTTTTCCGGCGAACAAATGTCACTGACCTTGATATAATCTAGAGAGTAAAATGAACATTAATCTTGATATAACCTGGAAATTGATTTATACATTGAAAAACGAGATGACAAATTGTATTTATTTGAATATTATTTACAATTAACGCTAATTATTATAGTAACAGAACATAACCTTCTGCGACAGTATTGGATTTCCAGCCTCCGTGACGTTTCGCTAGTTGTCTTTCGATTTTCATATTGCTACAATGGTGCATTCTGATTGGTGGAAAACCTGATATTTAATGAATACAGTAGGTGTACTTTAATATGGTCTATTAAAGGGCTGCTACCAGGTGTATAATTACTACATTTCGGCATGGTCGAGCATAAAACATTTAAAATTGATTATTAGGAGTTCAAAAAATTACAAAACATTTCGACTTTGGCAGTAGTGATACAGTGTAATAAAGAAAGTATAAAGCAGAATGTTTTTATTTTCCCTAGATGGCTAGGTAATGAAAGCCATTCGAATTGGATTTCTCTCTCTTCGAAGTAGTGTTTTGTACCTTATAGTTCCTATTGACAGCTAATCTATTTTATAACCACTTTTACAATACGTACCTTTAATAGGTATGTATTTTAAACAACGTTTAAAGATAGCTATAAACTGTGAACAGTAGTAATATTCATAACATAACTGAATTGTTGTGAAACAAAGTTAAAATGATATTAAAACAATTACTCTTCAATTCGCGACATGAATTCTTTCTCATTGTGGTATGGATATACGTACGTGTATGAGCTTATTTAGCTTGATACAGTGAGGTTTTTTACCTACTCCACCACAAGCTTTGGGTCGCGCGCCAGTGGTCATCGCGTTAACTACCGTTTGATTGTTACACGCATGCCAGTCGTTCGATCGCGTGAGAAAACAAGGGGATGCACTAACAACAAAATTAAGCTTGCCTCAATTATAGGAGATGCTATAAATGATACCCCTCCATACATTGACGATTTTGAAATGATAGTTTCCTATTCTAGACATTTCAGCGAATTTTGGGGTGTGTTCCATCCCGGCAATACAAATACTATTAGTATTAGTATTAGTATTAGTAATAGTATTAGTATTAGTATTTATTTATTTAACCTGGTAGAGATAAGGCCGTCAGGCCTTCTCTGCCCCTCTACCGTGAAATACCATACACTATTACAACTGCCAATACAATTAATACAATTAAATACAACACATTTCACAACTGACAATACAAATTCATAACATACCACATATCGTCACAACTGACAATATAAGTACCGTAATATACCAGATACTATCACAACTGACAATACTAATACCGTAATATACAAGATACTATCACAACTGACAATACAAATACCGTAATATACAAGATACTATCACAACTGACAATACTAATACCGTAATATACAAGATACTATCACAACTTACAATACTAATACCGTAATATACAAGATACTATCACAACTGACAATACAAATACCGTAATATACGAGATACTATCACAACTGACAATACTAATACCGTAATATACAAGATACTATCACAACTTACAATACTAATACCGTAATATACAAGATACTATCACAACTGACAATACAAATACCGTAATATACAAGATACTATCACAACTGACAATACTAATACCGTAATATACCAGATACTATCACAACTGACAATACTAATACCGTAATATACAAGATACTATCACAACTGACAATACAAATACCGTAATATACAAGATACTATCACAACTGACAATACTAATACCGTAATATACAAGATACTATCACAACTGACAATACTAATACCGTAATATACAAGATACTATCACAACTGACAATACTAATACCGTAATATACAAGATATTATCACAACTGACAATACTAATACCGTAATATACCAGATACTATCACAACTGACAATATAAGTACCGTAATATACCAGATACTATCACAACTGACAATACAAATACCGTAATATACCAGATACTATCACAACTGACAATACTAATACCGTAATATACAAGATACTATCACAACTGACAATACTAATACCGTAATATACAAGATACTATCACAACTGACAATACAAATACCGTAATATACCAGATACTATCACAACTGACAATATAAGTACCGTAATATACCAGATACTATCACAACTGACAATATAAGTACCGTAATATACCAGATACTATCACAACTGACAATACAAATACCGTAATATACCAGATACTATCACAACTGACAATACTAATACCGTAATATACAAGATACTATCACAACTTACAATACTAATACCGTAATATACCAGATACTATCACAACTGACAATATAAGTTCCGTAATATACCAGATACTATCACAACTGACAATACAAATACCGTAATATACCAGATACTATCACAACTGACAATACTAATACCGTAATATACAAGATACTATCACAACTGACAATACAAATACCGTAATATACCAGATACTATCACAACTGACAATATAAGTACCGTAATATAACAGATACTATCACAACTGACAATACTAATACCGTAATATACAAGATAATATCACAACTGACAATACTAATACCGTAATATACAAGATACTATCACAACTGACAATAAAATACCGTTATATACCAGATACTATCACAACTGAAAATACTAATACCGTAATATACCAGATACTATCACAATAGACAATACAAATATCGTAATATACCAGATACTATCACAACTGACAATACAAATACCGTAATATACCAGATATTATCACAATTGACAATACAAATATCGTAATATACCAGCTATTATCACAACTGACAATACAAATATCGTAATATACCAGATACTATCACAATTGACAATACTAATACCGTAATATACCAGATACTATCACAATTGACAATACAAATATCGTAATATACCAGATACTATCACAACTGACAATACTAATACCGTAATATACCAGATACTATCACAACTGACAATACTAACACCGTAATATACCAGATACTATCACAACTGACAATATTAATACTGTAATATACGAGACAATATCACAACTGACAATACTAATACCGTAATATACCAGATACTATCACAACTGACAATACTAATACCGTAATATACCAGATACTATCACAACTGACAATACTAACACCGTAATATACCAGATACTATCACAACTGACAATATTAATACTGTAATGTACGAGACAATATCACAACTGACAATACTAATACCGTAATATACCAGATACTATCACAACTGACAATACTAATACCATAATATAGCAATATCACAAATGGCAATAGAAACATCGTAATATAACACTTAATATCACAACTCACAATACAAATACCGTGATATAACACATCTATAAAATCAGTATAATTCACTAGCATATGTAGTAATAGGGTAAAAATGGTTAGGTTTCACCTTTAGGATTTTAAGCAGGGGCGTATTTTGCGGACTACCGGGGCTACCGGCGGTAGCCCAAGGAAATTACAAAAGAAAAAATTTATAATATAACATAATGTAATAATTTTGTATTATTAGTTTTACCATAGTAATTAAAATTAAAGTAATTGTTAGATTTATATGCGCTCTCTGCTCTCGAAAAGAAACAAGTTGTCAAGGCGGCATCGCTGGAGAAACCGCTTGCTACGTGAGGTAGCCTGTGACCGTACCGCCCACGCTGTCCTGTCGCACAGCTGCCCGTCCCCCCCGCTCCCTTCTGTTTCCATCGTGCAGTGTAGGCCGGTCGAGTTACCGCTCTCGTGATCGGTTTCTTCGCAGGCGCGAAGCAACAGTACGCTTAGCACGCTAGCGCATGAATGTGATTGTGTTCTTGCAGTGCATTATTTTAAATCTGTGATTTGTTCGAGTGTCTAAGAGTTATATTAATTGTGAATTATTAAGGTTTTAATTTCCCAATTAAGTGATATTGTGAAAAATATGGCAGAACAAGTTTCTGGAGAGGTTTGTGTTGAAAATGACTGTGTAATAGAAGGTTTATTAAAAGTGCCTTTTAACCATCGTACAAAACAACGAGAAAGTTGAAATTGTTAAAATGGAAAGATCAACTCCTGAGTTATATTTGTCCATGGACGTAAAAGAAAAACAGCGAGAGTACACACGCCATTTCACTTCAACATCATATGGTAAGTGGAATTGGTTGTGTGGTAGTTCTAAACTGTCTAAACTATTTTGCTGGCTATGTTTGTTATTTAGCCGCGAAACTAATGTGTGGTCAAAAGAGGGGTTTTCTAATATGAACTCCCTTCGAACGGCAGTCCTAGAATACGACAAATCAAAAGCTCATATTTGTAATAGCATCAACTTTGCAAACTTTGGGAAGACAAGAATTGATTTACAGCTAGATAAGCAAAACTCTCTACACATCAACCAACACAATGCTCTTGTGAAAAGAAAATCGGGAGATTTTACTGCATCTTATTAACGCATTCTGCTTTCTAGGAAAACAAGAATTGGCTTTTCGGGGTAATAACGAGAGTGTGGAATTAGACAATATAGGAAATTATATTGAATATTTAAGTTTCTTAAGTGAATTTGACCATTTACTGGCCAATCATCTTGAGAGTTCAACAGTATTTCGTGGTACTTCTCTCGCAATTCAGAATGACTTAATATTTGCTATAAGTGGGGTTATGATAAAGAACATAAAACCTTTTGTGGCCATTGTTGTTGATGAAACAAGTTACTGCTCTAATCAGAGTCAATTGTCCACTGTTTTAAGATATGTCGACAGTACTGCTAATGTTCAAGAACGGTTTATAGGATTCACAAATGTCAGTTCGGACAAAACTGCTGCTGCTTTGTTTCAGCATGTGGAAGGTGTTATAGCAGAATACAATGTCGGCAATAAGTTAATTGCACAGACATACGATGGTGCTTCAGTTATGGCGGGAAATATTAATGGCTTAAAAACAAGAGTTCAAGAAAAGTATCCTCAAGCACTATTTGTCCATTGTTACAGCCATGTTCTCAATTTAGTTTTGCAACAAACTACTTCATCCATTCCAGAATGCCGCATTTTTTTCAAAACACTGTCGGGTTTAGCTGCATTTTTCTCATCATCTCCTAAAAGATCAGAAAACTCAAGGAATTTATGAACAAGAAACTCCCAAAAGTAGCACCAACTAGATTGAATTTTACATCTCGGCTTGTAAATACAGTAAAGGAATACAGAGAAAAACGGACTGCTTTCTTTAAAAATATCATTTGTAATGACTCTGAAGAGAACTGGGATGATGCTGTAAATGTGCAGGCTCAAGGATATTTGAATTTTTTCACACAGTTTCAGAACATATTTCTTCTTGAAGTCTATGCTAGAGTGTTCGCACATACAGATGTGCTCTACAATATTCTTCAGACAAAAAGTCTAGACATAGCATACTACTTGCAAGAGGTATCAAAGTTAAAAAAAATACTATATCCGAGTTCAGACGTAGTGGGTTTCCGTCCATATGGAGTAATATGGAAAATGAAAATTCTTCAGCCAATACAATGGAACCACCATTAAAGCGAAGAAAAGGAGATGATGAATTGAAATACAGGCAGCTGTACTGCAGCATACTAGATTGTATGCACATGGAAATTACTGATAGATTTTCTGATTATGGAAAGCTTCAGTTCACACATCTTCTAGATTCTCAAAAATTTTCTGCTTATAGAGAAAACTTCCCGAATGAGGCACTAAACAAATTATTTCAGTCCTATAACAGTCACTTTCATCAAGTACGTTTGAAAAATGAATTAAGTGTAATATATTCAGCAGAAGTCTTTGATTTTTCGAACAAACCTATCCATGAAATATTATCTGTCATATATGAAAACCAGCTTAACCAAGTTATTCCTGAAGTCAAATTGGCAACATTAATTGTGACAATACCAGCTACGTCAGCAACGGTAGAAAGAACATTTTCTGCGTTGAAGAGAATAAAATCCAACTGTAGATCAACTCATACACAAGAACGTTTATCCGGCTTGGCACTAATATCCATTGAAAAGTCATTTCTACAGAAACTTTGCAAGTGGCCCAACTGTAATTTCAAGGACGAAGTCATCAACGTATTTTCGTCCCAATCACGACGTCTGGAATTCACATAAATATGTAAGGAATTTTATTATAGGGATTTTAAAATATATTTTGTGTAATAATAGGGTCAATGGTAGCCCAAACCCTTTAACCAGTATACGCCACTGGTTTTAAGTAAGCTGATCCGGACTAGAATATCAAAAATGTTAGAGTGAATGAGACAATTGGCTATTAGTTTGTACTGGTACAAAAGCCATTCAATGTAAAAATTATATTTAAATGTTGTTCTATCACACACAGAGAAACACAGACACGCAGTTCGCAATATGAACACAGGACGCGCTGTGAGATACGTACTTCGCACGTGGTGTGGTGGTGTGTGTAACAGTTTATTGCGATAATGTGGTTTATGAGACAATTACAGAAGTATACTCACACACCAGAACAACGCAGCTTGGGGTGTATTCAACACAGCTTCCTCCAGAATCCAGGAATGTTACTCTTAGAATGTTGCTCATGCCAGTGGTTTCGTGAAAGATTACGTGCAATTGTCGTGATATCGTTTTTATGATCAACCATTATTACTAGAAATCGTAAAATATTAGTGTCGTTAAAATCGTAAATTATTTTAAATAATGGAACAAGTATTACCAGAAATCGTAAAATATTAGTGTCGTTAAAATCGTAAATTATTTTATGCTCGACCATGCCGAAATGTAGTAATTATACACCTGGTAGCAGCCCTTTAATGGACCTCATTAAAGTACACCTATTCATTAAAGTTCAGATTTTGCACCAATCAGAAAACACCATTGTAGCAATATGAAAGCGCAAGTACCGATTATTCTCGGATATGCAATGGAAAGACAACTAGCGAAACGTCACGAAGGCTGGAAATCCAATACTGTCGCAGAAGATTATGTTCTGGTACTATAATAATTAGCGTTAATTGTAAATAATATTAAAATTAATTCAATTTGTCATCTCGTTTTTCAATGTCTAAATCAATTTCCAGGTTATATCAAGATTAATGTTCATTTTACTCTCTAGATTATATCAAGGTCAATGACATTTGTTCCTCGGAAAAAAATCAATACTTTCGCGTCTGCGCACATCTCACAATTTACGAGATATTGCACAAGGTCACTTCCGCTTCCCAGTCAGATAAGAATAATATGAATACTTATGAATAATTTTAAGTTAGAAATATGGTCGAGCATAAAAAGTCGTATGCAACTTGCCTATAATGGTAATTAAGACGCTCGCATGAAAATTATGAAACGAGCGCAAGCGAGTTTCATAAACGTACTCGCGTCTTAATTACTGCCATTATAGGCTCGTTGCATAATGTACTATTAAATAATGGCTTAAGTTTCACATAATGTATAAACGCTATAACATGGGAGGAGTGATAGTAAAGGTAGGTGCCCACTTACCGGAACGGATTCGTACGACGCGTTCGGATTTTTATTCTTTGCATTATTTTAAATGGAGCATAGCCCACTGGGCCGTATCGCCTCTGCCCGTATGACCGGATTCTGTCCAGAACTCTGGTCAGAGAAGTCTAAATGGATTTCCATGCGGGTCAAGATGGAAATAGAGAATGTCATGGCAAATATATCGATTGCAAGGCCTCCAATCGCGGTAATATTGTAGGTATAATGAAATGGATGACGTGAAGCTTATTTTATTAAGTCCGACAATATGAAGAGCTTTATAATTTATTAAATTAGAATTATAGCAATGTAATATGGAGAAAAAACATATTATGGGAAGAGATTGGGAAAATACTAAATTAACCAGGTAGGGTAAGGTTGCCTATATCGCGCCACTTTAGCATTTATCATTTTTATTGAACAATACAGTTTTTATTTTCTGCATTCCTTTACAGAGATACATTCCCAGAACATTTACCTTTCATGTAAAAAAGAATCCTTGAATTTGATTTAATATTTTTTAATTAGAATCACATTTTCGAAACACTTGTCAGCGGTGCCATTTAGGAAACTATTTTCCTAAATAGCACCTGCGGTTTCTTAAATCGCACCTCTTTATCTTCAGGAAACAGGATGAAGGAAAGCTTTTAATATTGAACATATTGAACAGTATTTAATATGAATAATGTAATAAATGCTAATTACAAGTTTATTGAAATTAATGGAAGAGAGTAACGCATCTTCAAATGAAATTGAAAAAAATAGAGCACAAAGTATGTAACATTTAAACTTTCTGAATGCGTTTTTATTGTTACACATTTGCCATGTGCTTCATCAGGCAGTCCAGACTGTAAATTGCGTCACCTTTTCTCCGCGATTATCTCGAAGGCGCCTAAGAACTGCCTCATGATATAGCTGTCTGAAATGGTTTGAAGATGGCAACATCTAAAGGCTGGGCCTATGAGTATTATGACGAGGAAGCTGAAACAGGAGCATACCATTTTCCCGAGTTAATCTAGCTTATAAATTGTTGGAATGGGTCGTATAGGTGAATATACAGAAGCAGCACTTTTTTCTATGGCAGGTTTGAGTGGCAAATATAATGTTTGACTATTCGACAAATAGTTCACTGTTGATGTAACCTGACTCAGAGCAAACAACTAACGATCCTGGAGGAGCACCAGCTGATAATGTAGGATCCACTGTTTGGCGATTAAAAATTATCATAGTTGGCACAAAATACCTGGTGCGATTGTACAACACACACTTGTTGTATTAACGCCCTTTTCACCACCTGATATTGCATCCACATGATGCATTCCTCATTCAGTTAAAATTTTTGTGGCCTTCTTTTGTACGGCTAGAATTGCTACAGTTGCTCATATCGCGCAGGTGCGAATTAGGCACCTAGAAAGTGGTGCGAATTAAGAAACTACGCCATAAGTTATTATTTCCTACATTCTAGTCTATAATCTCCACATGTTCGAAAAACCTACTAAGTTAAATGTTCTTTAATATTTCTTTAAGCCAATAACATCTTAAGATTATGGATTTCTTGGCATACAAATCCGTTATTTAGTTACAAAATGTTAGCTAAGTATACATCCACCTGAACGATTGTATTAGATACACTATCACCACGATGCTGACACAAAGAAGTGGCAGAAATCAAGTGACATGGTGGAAGTTCATATGGTAGATTGTAACAATACCACTAGATGCCACACTACTATAGTAATTTGTTTTAAACTAGCAGTGGTGCCATTTAGGAAGCGGTGTGATTTATGCTACTCTACCCTATATCCTTCATAGTTTATTTAAATTACAGAGCTATTCATTTTATTTCCAGTTCAGTCCTGAACACTGTAATGAAATAATGTGCTCTAGCGATAAATAACAACACTATTTGATGATCAATTCGGAAATGCGGACACGTGAGCGATACATAACTTCAAAATAATGTAAAATTCAACCAAATCATATTTGCAAAATGCAATAGTAATATACGTAACAAGAGCGGTATGTTGACGTTTTCATGGTCGAGGAAAAGATTGAAAAAGCGAAACGTTGTTGAGCTTTTTTAATTTCCGAGAACATGAAAACAAACATACCGCTCGTGTATCGTACATTATTTTGTGAGAAGATCTTTTATTACATACCTGAAAGACGAATTTCTAATTAGTTGCAATGAAATCTCCATGTTGGTTTCTGTTTAATGATGCCAACTTCGGAACGCCAAAATATCTTTCTTCAACATTGTTGCTATAAAATGTTTTCTGTGTTTACTATACTCCAGCAGGCCGTGATATACGTCTGTCTTTTTTTCCCCCAGTCTATAAATGCGAACTTAAAACAAACGGTAAGGTTATGTAATGATTTATTTTTCATTTTAATATTTTAACAATATTATTTATATAACATATTGCAGTAATAACTTCGGCATCTGGAATCTCCTTGATTTTTTCACGGCTTCCTTAATGTTACTTGTATCAGGAATGCAATAAGTTTCGTGGAGTAGTAGACTTTACTTAATTTTTGCAAATATTTAAAAATAATAATTAACATTGCAATTTAAGTGAAATTGCAGTGGTAAGTTTCCAATTTATAATTATTACTATGTTAAACGTCTCTAAAAATAATATGTTAAAAGCCTAAAGCAGTATAATGAATGTCGCGCTTAAGCGGTAAGAAGAGGGAAATTGTTATGTGTGTTACGTTGGGAATACTGAATGTGGTATTTCACACTTACCGCGTATTGGTTCTGTGCGGAAAACAAGCAAATACGCACGATCTCGCACAAAAGATATATTGTAAAGATAAATATTTTAATCTTAAATATTAACTCAAATGTTGTATATAGGGTTGAATATCCATTAATAGTTTTATGTTGTTAACAATGATAATAATTTTAGTTACTTGTTAATTTTGATGTAATTTTAATTGTCAGCTTAAACCATAAGCTATTTGAGGGCAATATTTTCTTACAACTCAAGAATTTTGTGTTCCTATGTAACTATGTTACTTGCGTATAATAATAGTAACAAGGAGCATCCTAAATTAAATGAAGAACGATCACTTAAAATAACATTTAAAGTAAATCTAATTTGTATCTTAAGCCTAAGTTCAAACTAAAATCCACGAGTATGACATGTTCATACCTGCACAAGTACCTTTCAGCACTACACTCATTTCGCTGTCAACTCATTCACTGCACTGGAACTACGACATATATCACTGATACTGTCCTGATTTCGCTGACACTTCAAAAACATTTCACTCTTCAAATATTTTGCTCTACCACTATAAACTATAAAACTTCACTGACACAAACACACTTCACTGACACAACACACTTCATTGACACAACACACTTCTTCACTGATACAACACTTCAAATAATAAAACATCAATTACATCCTTTAAATAGTGTGCATAATATACTGCCGTCTAATAGTAAAGTTCTTAAGTCTATTTTTAAATACATTTTTGGTTATTGGTAAAGCCTTTAGTAAGTCTGCAGGTAAAGCATTCCAGTCCCTGATAGTACGATTGAGAAAAGAAAACATCTAATCAAATACCTTACTATAATAATACCGGACAGCTAGCAGTTTAGGTGCGAACGACATGGTGCTGCTACCTACCTGCCGGGATGGAGATACTCGCGAAACAAGCTGTAATCAATTGCAATGTTTATTGTTGCTGGGCTAGTTAATAGTTTTATTAATTAGTGCTGTATTAAAATGTCAGGGTGTACGTTTGTGACAATTGCAGCCTTACAAATTGTTCCAAATCGTACTTTCGATTTCATAAAACGTGAGTCAACAAAATTCGTTATTAGGCCTAATGCCTTTGTCTCTGTGTTGATAGAACAATAAAAATTAGCTTTTTTTATTTCGGCCTAATAAATGAATAGAAGTTAAAATATATTGGAAATTTTAAGGTTTTAGCAAATTAAGTTTTATTGTTGTCTACATGCCTTTACTAATAATTATTACAAGCATCAGAATACTACCATTTTTATTTTTTCAGTTGTCAGCAATGGCTATATAAAGCATTATTGTAAATTAATTCCTAATGTCAGAACTGATTTTGTCCCACTAAAGCAAAGAAAAAATATGTAACAATAATTACGGAAAGTAATATGAAGTATGCAATATTCTCATAATATGCAGCTCTGATATAAGGTAATACAGTAATTTTACATTAAATACTATTCAACATTTCTTAAATGTTTCATATACAGGGTGTAACAACTTTAATGTTTAGAATTTCTGTAACATGTTCCCTGACACGTTCTACGTCGATTAAACCTAACATAGGCTACCTATATCCAAAGTTCTATAGGTTTGGAGTATTTGCACCCCAAAGTTAAATTTTTTAGTTTAATTTTATCGCTGAATACTGAAAGAAAAAACACCAATTTCCGAAAGTGACATGTCTATGTCATTATTTTTATTATTACCATATTACATTTTAATATCAACTAATTGTGAGTATGAAAGAAGCAGTGCAAAGTTGAAAAAAAATGTCTTTAAGATTCCAAACACTGTACTTCTTGAAATTTGCCAATAGGCACGTGAAAATACCTGTGCACTAGGAATTACGATTTGGGAACCGTGCTTGATATGCCAAATCAGCTGCTATTGCATTGCCATCACACATAAACTATGTCGGCGTACTCCTGATGTGTGTACACAAAAGGCGTGTTTTAATGGTCAAAACTCAATAAAAAGACTAGTCACAATACGGTTTATTTTTCTCACAACTTATTTTAAACTGTTGTCTGTTTCGTTTCCTTAGCAACCTAAACAATTTTAATTTAATTTCTCTTAAAAGTAAAATTTCCTTCATTCGCTGCTTTTAAAATGTTTCTTATGTATCTCTACTTAGTAATGCCATAAAATAGGCCTTGTATAAACGGTATAATGCTTGGAGCTGCAAGAAGTTCTATTTTTTCCAGCTCTGTTATCTCTGTAACCTTTCAATTTCGGATATAGGTATGTTAGGTTTAATCAACGTAGAATGTATCAGGGAACATGTTCCAGAAATTCTAAACATTAAAGTTGTTACACCCTGTATAATTCCACATTAGTAACTCACGTTTTAAACAATAGTCCGAATCCCGCTATGTTAATATTTGTATATGTGGACGTAATTCCATCCCGCTCCGCTAGATGTCAGGTCCGCGATATTTCGCACTGACGCCAATGTTACTAGTATACAGCTGTCCGGTATTATTATAGTAAGGTACTTACTTACTTACTTACTTACTTACTTACTTACTTACTTACTTACTTACTTACTGGCTTTTAAGGAACCCGAAGGTTCATTGCCGCCCTCACATAAACCCGCCAGCGGTCCCTATCCTGTGCAAGATTGATCCAGTCTCTATCATCATACCCCACCTCCCTCAAATCCATTTTCATATTATCCTCCCATCTACGTCTCGGCCTCCCTAAAGGTCTTTTTTCCTCCGGTCCCAACTAACACTCTATATGAGTTTCTGGATTCGCCCATACGTGCTACATGCCCTGCCCATCTCAAACGTCTGGATTTAATGTTCCTAATTATGTCAGGTGAAGAATACAATGCGTGCAGTTCTGTGTTGTGTAACTTTCTCCATTCTCCTGTAACTTCATCCCGCTTAGCCCCAAATATTTTCCTTAGTACCTTATTCTCAAACACCCTGAACCTATGTTCCTCTCTCAGAGTGAGAGTCCAAGTTTCACAACCATACAGAAGAACCGGTAATATAACTGTTTTATAAATTCTAACTTTCAGATTTTTTGACAGCAGACTGGATGATAAGAGCTTCTCAACCGAATAATAACACGCATTTCCCATATTTATTCTGCGTTTAATTTCCTCCCGAGTGTCATTTATATTTGTTACTGTTGCTCCAAGATATTTGAATTTTTCCACCTCTTCGAAGGATAAATCTCCAATTTTTATATTTCCATTTCGTACAATATTCTGGTCACGAGACATAATCATATACTTTGTCTTTTCGGGATTTACTTCCAAACCGATCGCTCTACTTGCTTCAAGTAAAATTTCCGTATTTTCCCTAATCGTTTGTGTATTTTCTCCTAACATATTCACGTCATCCGCATAGACAAGAAGCTGATGTAACCCGTTTAATTCCAAACCCTCTGTGTTATCCTGAACTTTCCTAATGGCATATTCTAGAGCGAAGTTAAAAAGTAAAGGTGATAGTGCATCTCCCTGCTTTAGCCCGCAGTGAATTGGAAAAGCATCAGATAGAAACTGACCTATACGGACTCTGCTGTATGTTTCACTGAGACACATTTTAATTAATCGAACTAGTTTCTTGGGAATACCAAATTCAATAAGAATATCATATAATACTTCCCTCTTAACCGAGTCATAAGCCTTTTTGAAATCTATGAATAACTGATGTACTGTACCCTTATACTCCCATTTATTCGCCATTATCTGTCGAATACAAAAAATTTGATCAATAGTCGATCTATTACGCCGAAAACCGCACTGATGATCCCCAATAATTTCATCTACGTACGGAGTTAATCTTCTCAAAAGAATATTGGACAAAATTTTGTACGACGTCAACAAAAGTGATATTCCTCGAAAGTTACCACAGTTGGTTTTGTCCCCCTTTTTAAAAGTAGGTGCAATTATGGACTCCTTCCATTGTTCTGGTACAATTTTTGATCTAATCAGTTCACTAGCCTACAGCACATCTCCTGACTTTAGTTTCCTTGATAATTTCTCATATTAGCCAACAGATACCACTAATAGCGATCTTTTTTTAGTAGGTTATTTTACGACTCTTTATCAACTTCTAAGGTTATTTAGCGTCTGAATGTGATGAAGGTGATAATGCTGGTAAAATGAGTCCGGGGTCCAGCACTAGGATCGTAAACTTTGTACTTTCTGACTTCACTACTTGTGTGTAGATTTCATAATTTAACTGCTAGGCCTATACAGGGTGTATCTAAATTGGTGTCAGATATTTCGGGGACGTGTTCCTAACATCAAAACATTACAAAAAGTTCATATGAACATATATCTGAAAATCATTTATTTCAGAGTTACAAGACAGAATTTAATGTTACAAAAATTTCTCGAAGTGGCTTCCTCCTGCTTCAATGTATCCCCAAAGCCTGCGTTCTATGTTCTGGCGTACTCTGTTGAAAATCGCTGGAGTGTTTCTATTTGGTCAAACCCAGTTTGGATTCACTTTCTCAGAATGTCGACATCAGGTATAGGAGTCGCATAAAACAGCGACTTTAAATGTCCCCAGACGAAGAATTCCATTGGATTCAAATGAGGCGATCGAGCAGGTCATTTAATTTATCGCCTTTAACCAATCCATCTTTGCGGAAATTCATCATTAAAAAAATTACAAACTATCAGACTGAAATGAGCTGGACCACCATCGTGTAAAAATCACATTCGTTGGATGACGTCCAGAGGCACATCATCAATTAAATGATGCAACTCATTTCGTTCTGTTCACTCACAGAATACATTTTCTTCTGATTTATTTGCTCTACAAGAAACGAACAAACAAAAAACAATTAAAAATCAGCCGTCAATGAAGGGGCAAATCTTTTAATAACTCCCTAAGGATTGATTTTCAGACCCATGTTCATATTAACTTTTTTTAATGTTTTGATGTTAGGAACACGTCCCCGAAATACTTGACACCAATTTAGATACACTCTGTATATCTTTTTTTATCTTTGTGGTCAAAGAGCATGCATAATAGACTCTCATTTAAATAGGCCTTCAGTAAAAATTCGTCCCTTTTGTGATATATTTGTTTTACGAGAGCAGACAGAAAGACACGACGAAGAAATGCTTTCCACAAATGCGCTGTAGGCAGAAACGCGTATGAAAGTGCTTTCATTCTTCAACGGGCTTTAAAAACATCTGGTGTTCCAAACAAACAGCAGAGCGCATTTCCTGTTGCAAATCATTGCGCTGGAAACAGGTTGATTGTTCAGACGGCAAGTTACCGAACCGTTCGAAGATAAAAAACAAGTCGTTTCGTCATAAGAAATCGCCCGCAGGAGAGAGGCGCCATTGTTATCTTATTTATGACTTGAATTTCCAGTCTTTCGCATCTCTTGTTCGTGGTACAGGAGACACTTTCGTAAACGAAGCGTGCTCGTTATGGAGTAATTTGCTGCGCCAGTCCTCTGCAGCAGCGAAAGCTGGAGGTCGTAGGTTTGATATTCTAAACATGAAAGAGCCTCTGCCACCACTCGGGAAACAAGGTACCCCAGTCATTCTACTAAACATTCTTTGAGAATATGAGTCTTTTGGCTTTCTCGGTGACTGTGAGCAGAATTACATAGTATTCCACCGTATACGTACCGGAACTTGACATTTCAACGTTTCGGAGCTACATACCATCACTGCGCCTCCAAAAGTCGCTATGTGTTTTTAAATAGATTTTACTGGAGAAAAAATGAAAGCATTTTCACTTTTAAATTCTATGATTTTGTTGTTGCGTGTTCTTTTCCTTTATCATAGTCAAATTCCAGTAAGTTGTCTCCTCTCTCTCGGAGATTTTCAGGGCAGTTATTGAAACAGGTGATTAATTTTTAAGAAGTTGTGGTCCGAGTACGGTGAATAATATTTAAATGTCATTTTCTTTTAATTTCATGTCATTTTTCCATTAGTTTAAGGGCATTTTCATGATCATTTTCAGTAGATTTTAGATCATCAACATCCGCCCCCTAATAATGATTAGGGAGCGGATTTTTATGTGCTAAAAAGTAAGAAAATATTTCCTAAAAATGAAAAAAAATCACTATGACAAAAATACCTTAGCTTGAAAAAAAATGTTACTAGGTACTCACAAACCACACTTGAGTGCTAGTAGTTGGCCGAGAATTGCAGTGAACAACAAAGGTCATCTCCAAATTCCCCATCACAAATGCATGCCGATTATCTCTGAACAACGACTTATACTGTGAAAACGACCTTTTCACATCACAGGACGTCGGACGTGCATATTTAAAGAGAGGAATGTCACAAACACAAACACCGTCAATTTCACCTACAGACACATCCTCCAATACTTGAGCAACTTTACACTTTTTTTTAAATCCACTGTTTTTCCGAAACACATTCTGGAATTTGTCCCTTAGCATTTATACTTCTGAACCTGGTAGCGAGTCTAGTTTAATTTTCACGGCATGCATCTCCCTGTTTCAGACAACAGGTTCTTGGATGTTTCGAGTTTTTTATGGTGTCACACAAAAAGCTCAGATTTGCTAATAGGAAAGCCAAATCGTTTTTTAAACAACATGTTTCAGTATATCTTGAAGGATATCGATTGACGAAGCCCGATAACAAGGAATCACAACAAGATATATTGCCTTACTTGATAGACATGAGCGAGAGGTGAGAGATTTGTATAAATTAAATAATGGTCATACCCGAGCTCTTATCTGTTGTGTTTCACAAACAAAGCGTTGAATGAAACCATTTTCAGCAACAATAAACATTCCTAATTATGTGTTGCAAGATCTCTCCTCCTTGTCCATGTTAATTTATTCTCTAATAATAACACTGATATGCTGCCTAGCAGTTCTCTGAACTTCAGGCGATACTATCACAAAAATGGATCACGGATACACCACACAGCGCTTAGAAACACGAAGCAACCAAGAATTCTTAAAAACATAACGTACTTCTGAGTAATATATAATTGATATAGTTTTAAAATATTTAAAAGTTGTTGTAAAAAATTATTTAAGTAAAAATATCCAAGATTTATGTGTTTATAATAGATTTTCTGAAAATATGTAGGCTATTTACATAATTTTTTGTGAAAATATGTGTTTTTATGTGAAATGAAATTCGGGTTTTAAACTTGAAACTTCATGTTCGGAAATATTAACTTTGTTAATTGTGTTTTATCACACGCAAAAAGAATATTTAATTACATAGGAATCCGCTCCTTAATAATGATAGTTATACCTCTTTTTTGGTGTTACGAGTGTAAATGCATCCGCAGAACGCTATACATTGTATTTATTGAAATATATTATTGATATCAAGCAGGCCCAAATAAAATTATATATAACTAACTATATCACTAACAATTATTAACTTTTTAATTATATTTATTTATGTAATGATAAAAGTTTTTTCTTATGTTCAAGAAAGAACGATGTTATGAAATCCAGACGTCACTTGGTCGCATCATAATGACGCAACTTCAGTATCTGCTGCTTCAGTTGCCTCTATAATCTGACTGTACCGCCTGCAGGACGGTATCGTTCCTAAACAGAACAAGTGGTGCGCTCATCTCCCAGGCCCTCACTCGCCTTGGACAGGTAATATTGCCTACATGTAACGTAAACACTAAAAATTGGTGCCCGTCATTTGGAGCATATGTTGTGAGGTTCAAAATAGTACGTAGTTAACTCAGATTTGTAAATGATATGAAAATAACTTTAAAATGTAAATAATCTCCTTAATCTAACTTTGAAGACCCCAAGTTCCTGTCCTCAAAATGTTCTGTCGAGCATCCCCTACTTCCTATTTAATTGTGTACGCTTTTACTGAATCACCCTGTATATAATGATGAGTCTGAAAATTACGATGATCAATGTACTATACGAGACAAACTACAGCAAAAAAAAAAAAAAAAAAGATGAACTTTCGGAAGTTATTTATAACAACGTGCTGCAAAGCTACTGTTATCAGCTAGTGATTACAATGATGTCATAACACTAATTGTTTAATTAAAATTAAACACTGAGATTAAACTAAATGTATGCCCATTAATAAATCAAGCGAGAAGTTTGAATTGGAATGAGTCATTTAATTTTTATAGCAGTACATTAGCAGCCGAATTACCTTGACCTGTTCTATCAGCATCAAATGTTGAAGTTCATCCTTGTTTGATGCTTTTGTACATTCTGCTTTGAAAGAAGCAGAAAAATATTGACTTTTTCTGGATTTCTTCAGTGGGAAGGGATAGTGGACTTGGGGATAGTGTTTCTCGTATACCGATATGTGAATGAATGAATGAATGAATGAATGAGTGAATGAATGAATGAATGAGCGAATGAATGAGTGAATGAATGAGTGAATGAGTGAACGAATGAATGAATGAGTGAACGAATGAGTGAATGAGTGAATGAATGAATGAGTGAATGAGTGAATGAGTGAGTAAGTGAATGAATGAGTGAGTGAATGAATGAATGAATGAATAAATGAATGAATGAATGAGTGAATGAATGAATGAATGAGTGAATAAGTGAATGAATGAGTGAGTGAATGAATGAATGAATGAGTGAGTGAGTGAGTGAATGAATGAGTGAATGAGTGAGTGAATGAGAGAATGAATGAATGAATGAGTGAATGAATGAATGAATGAGTGAATGAGTGAATGAATGAGTGAGTGAATGAATGAATGAATGAATGAATGAATGAATGAATGAATGAATGAATGTTAGCCATGATGTCCCATGTTGGGCACAGGCCTTCTGTAATGGGGGTTCAAACATTAGAACAAGTAAATAGTTATAAGTATTTAGGAACAATAATAAACGATGATGGTAAACTAGACGAAGAAATAAACAATCGAATTGGAAAAGAAATCAAGTTTATTGTAATCTATGAGTAAATAATACAATTATTGGGAAGACAGAAGTAAACAAGGAAAGAAAAATGCAAATTTATAAAACAGTATATTCACCTGTACTCCAATATGGTGCTGAGACTTGGGCAATGATATATAAGCATAAAAGTAGGGTGGCGGCATCAGAAATGAAATATCTGAGAAAAGTATTTGGGAAAACTAAGAGAGATAGAATTAGAAATATAAATATTAGAAATGAACTGCAGCAGGCACCAGTGGTAGGGCAAATTGAAAAGAAACAACTGAATTGGTTTGGACATCTCGTTAGAATGGGAGATGAGAGGAAAGTGAAAGAAGTATTTGAATCAAGAGTGCAAGGTCTCGACAGGGATGGCTCAAGTGTACTCGCTTGGTGAGCCAATCCAGGCGAGCTTGTCGTGTATATTACATTTGTGACATGGTTAATAACCCTATTCAGCTTTAACTAGTCTCAGCACTATTCTTTGTTCATTTTTTTTCTTGCACTACACACATTATACTGACATTGGCACTTTGACAAACACTGATTGCTATTTACGCTATTTACCTGACACTTTCTCAACACCGACTTTGCTATTTACAAAACTTATCTTACACCTTCACTAATACTGACTTTGCTATTTACAATATCTTAACACTGATTACGTTGTCTATTTACAATGACCTTCCCTAGTTCTTTCCACAAAACTCTGTTCTTTGCTGTCCTCGACCATTGTTTCCCCGCCTCTTTGGTAAACATGTCAGATCATCTGAGCCGTGGTCTTCCCTGTCCTCTCTTTCCGACGTAGGGGTCCCACATCGTGATTGCATGGGTCCATCTTGCCTGATGTAGTCTCGCCACATGTCCCCCCCCAGGTCCACTTCGTTGCCGTGGCTCGTTCTGCTGCGTCAGTAGTGTTCGTCAGTCTTTGTAGTGTTTCGTTTGTTATTCTGTCTCGTAGCGTGATGCCCAGTATTTTTCTTTGCATCTTCCTCTGGCATGTTTGTATACTTGAGCGTTGTCTCTCGGTCAATGTCCAAGTTTGGCAGCTGTATAGCAAAACTAGGATTATACATGCCTCTAGTGCCTCGAACTTGAGATTGCGGTTGATTGTCTTGTCCGTCCATATGAACTTCAGGCTCCAGGACGCCTTCTATGCTGATGAAATTCTTCTGTTGATCTCTTTGTGTTTTTTTGTGAGAAGGTAATTATTTGACCCAAATACACATATTCAGAGACATACTGTATTTCTGTGTCGCCTACTCTGATTAGGATCTCTTGTGCGTTTGTCATCACCTTTGTTTTCGTGTTGTTCATGGTAAAGCAGCTTATTTTAAATTGTTATTAGTCATAAGCAGGGGCAGGTATTTATGGAGAATAATTTCATTATTTGTGTTTTTTAATATTGGTGTCGGCGGAGATTGTTGGAGATTGATTTGTATTCTTGGTGGAGATTAATGTAAATTTTTTAAAATAGAGTTTTATTACTTTTGAATTATAGTATTAACTCAGTATGAATATTACTTTCCAAATAATCAACATTAAAGGTTCGTTGGATTCTGGTAAAGATGCGGTGTGGCCAATAGATAGGGTGATGAGGTTCACATCGATAAAAAAAGAGGACACAAAGCTTCAAAAAGGAGGAGGATTGTTCGAAAAAAGAGGACAGAAAATGTGTATTTAGATTTAGACTTATTATACTATAAATTACATAAATATCAAATTTTAAAACAAAACTTACAAATTAAACCAAACCCTTTAACTCTATTAAATATACAATATAATCTAAATTTAACAGAAGAAATACTGAAATCAGAAGTAAACACTGAAATAATGAAACAATTGTCTTTAGAGACAATTAACCCTAGCACTACTAAGCTTCGATCTGTCACGTGGATGGCTAAGGGGGGCAAAAATTGCCCGCGCTTTGTTTTGACTTTTTAATAGACTAAGAATTACTTTACTATGTTACTACACGATTTTCTATATCAGGAACATTAAAAAAAGACACATATAAGTATTTATGAAAATAGTCTTATAAAAACGTATATTTCTCACATAGGCTAATGCTTTGGATATTTAAACTTCAGACTTTTCTGTACTAAGTAATGAATAAAACATTATTTTAATATTTAGCCTACTACACAATTGTCTATATCAGGAACATTCTAAAAGACACATACAGTGTATGAGTTTTTGAAAATAGTCTTATAAAAACGTATATTTCTCATATAGGCTAATGCTTTGACTTTTTAAACTTCAGGCTTTTCTGTACTAAGTAATCAACAAAACTATTGTAGACCACAAATAACAAAACTAAAAATTAAAGTCACAAATTGCTCAATTGTCAATAGCTTTTTTTTTCACTCACTTTCACTTTCATTTTCACAATTGGTGCATATGATTGTTTTTGCAGAATGAGTGGAACAAACATATTTACAGCACCTGCAGCAAACTATAGACACTTTTGTCATTTTGTCTCTTTCCCTTTTAGAGCTTTTTGTCTTCAAGCAGAGATGACATCTTCCCCGTGAATACGATGCACCAGAAGGAACTACACTAGTACCGGGAAGCGTTTTCCCTAGAACACTTTCTATTGCAGAGATGATAGGCTTTTGCAAACCTATAATATTCTTGGCTCTCTCTTCCACAACTGGCCTAACTAGTTGTTGGCCCAACTCTAGCATATAGAGCCTTCTTACATTATCCTTCTTCTTATTCCAGTCGGGGTTGTTTTTCATGAAAATTGTTCCACCATTGAGACATGCAATATCTATCAAGGTGAAAAATATAGATAGTGGCCACCTTCTAGTCTCCCGCTTCACAGAGTGATGTCGCGTCATTTGATCAATGCTGTCTATACCGCCTTTTGTTTCATTATAGTAGAGATTAACATCTGTTTTCTTTTTCTCTGTCGACTCATCCACTTTCTATCATTATGTTGTGTGGATAGAAGTAGGAGATTCTTAGTGGGCTTGAGTCTGGTGATGTATGAAACCAAGGTAACTGGTGCCTTGCCTGTTTTCGGGTCTGTGAATAAGAATCTAGAGGAATATAGCTCTCGACCCTGCGTCTTCTTTAGCTCTTCCGGTATGTGCTTTCTGTTACTCTTCAATGTCCCCACCAAAGTCAGCTTGTCATCATTGTAAAGTTCCTCCGCTAGCTCGATGGATGTATAATAACGATCCGTTGTTACATTTCTTCCGGTTCCTTCCAGCGGCTTCACTAGGCGTCTAACAACTGATTTGCACTCCGTTACTCGGCGGGTCGCTCGTCCTTTCCTGCATAGACCTCCATTTTCAGAATGTACCGGGTGTGTGCATCCGATAACATCCTAATCAATATGCCATATTTGCCTGGCTTGTCTTTCATAAAGACTTTAAATGGACATCTTCCTCGAAAGAGCGAGAGCATTTCGTCGATTGTTAGATGTGCACTAGGTATGTAGTATTTTACAAACAATTCGTCAATTTTATAGAAAACTTCACGAATGGGGCAAAACTTATCTTGCTTTCGTCTTTCAGTTCTTGTTTGCTTATCATCAAATCTAATCAAGGACAGAAGTTCTCCAAATCGAATACGACTCATTGTAGCTGTGTAGATGTTCTTGCCCAGTACTTTTCCCCATAAATCATCAATTGTCAGTTCACTGTCATTATTTGCACCCATGAGTATCAAAATACCAATGAAGGCATATAATTCTTCTGTGTTTGTAAGTTTTAGATTCCTAATACTAGCTTCTTCGTTAGTATGATGCACAATAGTGTTCACTATTTCAGGAGTTATAAACTTTTTGAAAGATTCTGACACATTAGAGGTCAAACCTTCATTTGTCAAACCTTCATGGAAACTCACTATATTCTGTACTGACCTGCGGACTTGCCTTGGAGGTGCAGTAGTATATTCCCTACCACTTCTTGCTATAACAGCGATGTTAGAAGTAGAAGCGTGCTGCTGATCAGGGGATGAACTTCGCGAACTTGAGTCACTTTCAATTTCTCTGTGATATTCAGTGTCACTATCGTATGTCACAACATTATCATCTTCTTCTGGATCACTTGCATCATCTATATTATCTTCATTTACCATAGCTGTCACCACTTTTTCTGTGAGAAAACTCCGAGACATTTTGACACTCTGATTATTACGAGACATTTCACACAACTAATTTCCAACTGTTCCAGTTTGAATAACAAGACAGTTATTACTATAAAAGCAACAATGACAACATAATTTGAATTAAATTTGTATATCAAGTGGTACCAACAATCAAACAATGTATATTAATCTGATTATTGATCAATATTTTCAGACAGAAAAATTGTCACACCCATGTCTAAGGGGGGGCAAAAATTGCCCGCACTATAAATGAAGATGGTAGGCAGATTTAAATAAATCATAAAAATTATAAGTCCATGTCATTATATACTTGAGATATTAATCTACAACTACCTACAATCTTGTTTCTTCAGGTCAACAATTACATATTCTACACAAATAAAACAAATAGTGCGGGCAATTTTTGTCCCCCCTTAGCAGTGCTAGGGTTAATATCAGGTACCCTCCACAAAACTGGCTTCATTTATACACCGACGGATCCTTGATCTCCAGAGAACAAGGTGCCGGTGCAGGTGTTACGTGCTGTCTCTTCTCACTTTATAGATCTCTTG
This sequence comes from Periplaneta americana, assembly GCF_040183065.1. Classification (NCBI taxonomy): domain Eukaryota; kingdom Metazoa; phylum Arthropoda; class Insecta; order Blattodea; family Blattidae; genus Periplaneta; species Periplaneta americana. The sequence goes on from NC_091120.1 coordinate 16,382,236, forward strand.
GATATGGAACAACAAGTTTTGATGGAGAAATCATTGCAATAAGTGAAAGTCTCAGGAATCTTCTATGCCACATCAATAAATTTAAGAATGCAGTTATATTGTCAGCTATTCTATCAACAGTCTCCAAATACACACCTTCATCTCAAACAGCAGAAATAACTAAAATGCTCTCTCAATTAATATCGCTCAACAAAAGAATTGTATTCCAATGGATATCATCCCATTGTGGAATCCTGGGAAACGAGAATGCAGATGTTTTAGCAAAGAAGGGCAGCACTGCTACTTACAGACCTGTTACTAAATCTACGTATTACTCTGTGAAAAGATTTATTAAATCTACATACTTAGACTTCAACAAACAAACTTTGATAACAAATCTCAAGGAAAAAATGGAACTCTCTGCGTCATAATCCACAGTTAATTCCCGATTTACCACGAAAATCGTCTGTAGCTGCATTTAGATTGGCAACAGGCCATGATTGTTTGGCCAAACACCTGCATAGAATTGGAATATATCAGTCCCCTAACTGTCCATTGTGCAACTCAAAACAAGAAATGGATTCGGAACACCTCAAAATCTGTGCTTCAGTGGCTGACCATGATAATATCTTTGAAAAATATTGGAGTGCAAGAAATGACTTTATTGTCAAACGTCTGGCATTAGAAAACAACAACATCAATATCCATTTTATTACAAAATATTTACAGCACAGATTTAGGCTTATATCAAACTTAAAAACATATTAATATCTATTTTATTACAAAATAATTATGAAAAACTTAATAATAATTTTACAGTTAGCTATATATAAAAGTCAAGGGAACTTATAATTAATTATTATTAAAGAGGACAGATAATATCTATTTAGATATAGGTTCAGGCCTAATTATACTTAAAATTACGTCAATGTCTATTTTATTACAACGTGCTTATGATAAATCTTAATAATATAAAATTATTTTACAGTTAGCTACATATGAAAGCAACGACCATAACAAGTAGGAGCAAAGAGAGTTATGATCGTCGGCAAAGAGTATATACTGTCGATGCTGCTGCCACCTACAGGCATACAAGTTACGAAAAGGAGGACATTTCTTGATTTTTTTAAAAATCCGACCGGACCCCAGACAAAGGCCCATCTGATCACCCTACCAATAGACAATATCTGAGACTGTATTTAACACACATTCATTTAAAAAAAAACCTTGCAGCTCTCAAATTAACACTTTCAAATTATTAGTGAAATGTTGAATTCTCCGTCTTTTGAGTTCACTAATGTAATCAGAACACCTGGAATACCATGTAATGTAACCTACTTATTCGTAAAGAAATTTCAATTTTTTTTTTAAATTTTATTGGGTTATTTTACGACGCTGTATCAACATCTCATGGTATTTAGCGTCTGAATGAAATGAAAGTGATAATGCCGGTGAAATGAGTCCAGGGTCCAGCACCGAAAGTTACCCAGCATTTGCTCGTATTGGATTGAGGGAAAACCCCGGAAAAAACCTCAACCAGATAACTTGCCCCGACCAGGATTCGAACCCGGGCCACCTGGTTTCGCAGCCAGACGCGCTGACCACTACTCCACAGGTGTGGACAAGAAATTTCAAACATTACAATCGAAATGTTGCAAAATGTAATGAGAAACTTCAAAAAGCGATTACAAGAATGTATGTACACGTAGTAGGATAGTAGAGAATATGTCTCATTGGAGAAAAACGTAACAATGGGATTTTGAACAAGGCATTATTTGTAACGGAAGTTAATTATCAAAGCCAGTCCTGGCACGGATTCCTCGTGTTCAGTGTCACAGGCAATGAAATAAAGCGCCATTAATCTAGACGCTCCTGATTTAAAATGCAATTTATAAGCGTTAAAGTTGCATGTGACGTATATCCGAGGCGTAGCGAACGCACATTTGGACAGGTCCTCAGCGGTAGCATGGACCAGATCAATACGGGTGATGAGGATCTCAAAAGAGTAGTACACACTTGCAAATCGCGGGTTTACAGCGACAGATTTGTTAACGTCTGCACTTAGAAGTTAAAAAGGTAATTTAGTAGTGATGCATACCAAGTAATGTGAACTAGACTCAACAGTAATAAATATGTGAGTAGTTGGCGCGCTGACGTCATACAGTGCGGTGTACTTCCAAGTGTTAAAAAAAATGCAAACTTACGGCGAGTGGAGATGATTCCCTTTCACTAAGATTAACATATCTTAATAATCGTCTTGTCTGAGCAGAAGCTCGACTTGTAGGCAAGGACGCGACCTTGAATCTGTGCGAATGTGCGTCCTCGAATGTTTCTCTCTTCCTCGTAGCGATCTGACGCACTACTCGCCCGTAGAATTCACGCATATATCATTATTAGACTTCGTTGAATTGCCACACGCAGCATGCAATCAGGTTGCCGATGTACGGTAGTATAGAAGAGGTGAGCGACCTCCCGGTCTCGTAGTACAGGGACATCATTTTATTTTTACTTCAATTTTTATTGTACCTGAGTTTTTTAATGTACTTCACTCCCACCCCTTCTACTAAGGAAGTTCCAACTCCACACACAACCAAGACCGCAGATAGTAAGCAGTACTGAGTTACTGAGTATAGTACGTTCCAGAAATATGTTCGCGTTTTCCAGTGACGAAAGAGCTTTCAGTATTGAATCACATTTTCGCACAGGTACTGTCCGTTTGCCTACGTCGCATCCCGATTTCCCCCACCTGCTTCTGCTCGCCCCTCTGTAATAGCTGGGCTGTCTTAGCTCTTTTCTGAAAACATTAATTTCTCTTAGGAATTGGAAGTTTACGTAATATTATACAGCTGTTTAATTTAACTTAAATAAAAGAGCCTCGTTAAGTAATTAACTGTCACGTGATTTCCTCCCTTTCTACAATCCTGCGGCATAACCACTTGGACGGACAGTAGATAGCATGTCTGAGTAATTTTATATTTTCGGGTCGGGCAGAAGTGAAGATTGAATTTACAGTACGTAGAGTAGGTACAGAATTATTTCAACATGAGTTACTAGTACGAAGGACGAAACTGGAAATTGGAATTAGATGCAATAGTCTATAGTGCGATAATATGCACAAAGGAACTGAAGCCTCTATCGAAATGAACGGCCACCATTTTCAAAATTGTGTTTAAATATTCATATCATAATTATTTTTCAATTTAACTTCTTTCTCTATATTGTACGCTAATGTGCTGTAGACAGTATAATATACACTGCATAATGAATACGTTCGCATGGATAACTGACTTCGTGAGTAAAAACACTTATTCTTAATACAGTACTGTACTTTGATTAAAGAAAAACCTAATGAAAATTATCAAACTCAAAATCGCGATATTTCCTAGTTTACGTAAATGGATGAACTACTTTTCTTCCTTCCTATACCTAGTAGAGTGATTTGTGTTTTACGCCAGTATCATCGAACTCCAGTCTTGGAGGGGGGAGCAAGCGGTGTTTCCGGTTCTCTAAAGATATAGACAGGTTAATATTAAAAATGTTAGTAAAAATAAAATGATGTCCCTGTATAAGCAGTTCATGTTAAGAGATGTGACCGGTCCAAATAGATAGAGCAGCTACAGCTAATGTATACCTATGTAAGCACTTGTTTTTGCATTACTGTGGTTGGAATAGTCAAAGCTTAACATTTGTTCAGTGCAGACAACAATTCAATCAAACATACTGCAATGAGTGTGTTGCTGTTCCAAACAATTTCCCCTGGAATATCCTTACCACCGCAGCCAGTTTTGACCCGTTGGAAAACGTGGTTGGATGCTGTTAATTATTATGCAAAATATTACGGCAAAATAATGGAGGTAATTGATGCATTGGATAGCACAGACAGTTCCGCTGTTGCAGCTGCAAAATCATTGCCTTCTGAACAGCTATTGGAAGATAGTTTGTTCATTGATTCTAATTTTAAAATCGTGTCCAAAAGCATCACCCTGTTAGAATCGTCTAATCTACAACTCTCAGAAGCCCTTAATATAGTGTATAAAGTATCATAAACCGTTATCCAAAATAACAATTCACTAATTTAAGAAAAAGTGAAATGTAAGTTGAGAAACATTATTACTAAAAATTCTGCCTATTCACAACTTCATATTATAAATGATGTACTATCAGGTCACGACAAGACGTCTGAAGTTGGTGTACTAAAAAGCAGTGACTTTCCGTTCTTCAAATATGCACGTATTACATCGTGTGTTGTTGAACGTATATTTTCCCAATATACAAACTGTTTAAGTGACCATCGGTGGAGGTTACTTTGCAGTTACTCAAAATGTACGTACCTCTTCACTGCAATGCACATATTCAAGGATGATGTGAGTATGTATTAAATTTTAAGAGTTAATATATCTCACTATTTACATGTTTAGACGTTTCCTACTTCAATGATCATTCATTATATTTCTTGAATGCAGGATACAGGTTTTATTGTAACCGTAGTATATTCCTCAGTGTTTACATCAGAGGCATACTCCATCCGTTGCACGTCCTCTTCTCATACAGTCTATACCGCGTGCGTAGTAAACCTTACGATTCTCGTGGCAATTCCACGAAGTCTAATCATTATCAGACTGCGGAGCAGGGTACCGAAATGCATTAAGTCAGTGGTTCCCAACCTTTTTTGACTGAAGACCCACTTTACTGAACGCCCACCATATCGCGACACACTTATTTGTTATAATAATAATAATAATAATAATAATAATAATAATAATAATAATAATAATAATCATCATCATCATCATCATCGGGCAGGGCATGTAGCACGTATGGGCGAATCCAGAAATGCATATAGAGGGGAAAAGACCTTTGGGGAGGCCGAGACGTAGATGGGAGGATAATATTAAAATGCATCTGAGGGAGGTGGGATATGATGGTAGGGACTGGATTAATCTTGCTCAGGATAGGGACCTATGGCGGGCTTATGTGACGGCGGCAATGAACCTCCGGGTTCCTTAAAAGCCAGTAAGTAAGTAAGTAAGTAATTAAGTAAGTTAGTAAGTAACAATAATAATAATAATAATAATAATAATAATAATAATAATAATAATACTTACTTACTTACAAATGGCTTTTAAGGAACCCGAAGGCTCATTGCCGCCCTCACATAAGCCCGCCAGCGGTCCCTATCCTGTGCAAGATTAATCCAGTCTCTGTCATCATATCCCACCTCCCTCAAATCCATTTTAATATTATCCTCCCATCTACGTCTCGGCCTCCCTAAAGGTCTTTTTCCCTCGGGTCTCCCAACTAACACTCTATATGCATTTCTGGATTCGCCCATACGTGCTACATGCCCTGCCCATAATAATAATAATAATAATAATAATAATAATAATAATAATAATAATCATCATCATCATCATCATCATCGTCCTTTGCAGGTATTAGGCCTACGGTCTCCGTCCATCTTTTCAGGGGGCGACCCAAAGATCGTCTTCCATGTGGTATATAGTGGAGAATTTGTCTTGGGAGTCCGGAACGGTCCATTCTATTGACATGGTTAAGCCATTTTTGTCTACAGTGGTTGAGATGTTCATAAATAGGTGTAATTTTCAATTCTTTTGTAATTACTTCATTCCTTTTGTGGTCAAGCAAGCTGTAGCCGGCAGTCGTCCTTAGAAATCTCATTTCCGCACTTGTTAGCCGTTGAACATCTGAGTTTCGGACAGTCCAGGCCTCACTATAGTCCCGTAGCTCTAATTTCCGGCAGCCAATCGCGTTGCAGGTCGGGTACATTTAAACGTGTGCGTCTTGTGATTCGCTTATGAAGACGTTATTCATTTCTTAAGGCTCGATAAATACTTAATATAATCGCCCGCCATTTTGGCTCTTTCGTTAGCGTTCGCAGAAAGCACACGAGGACGTTATTTGCCGCTCAATTATTTGCTGAATTACAGTGCGTTTGATTTATTATCATAGAAGCTACGACATGATAATGTTTAACGGTGTGGCAAATAGATTCCTCGTATGGTAGCTCGGCAACGAAAGAACAAAAATGGCGAACGATACTACCTACCTAGACTTTATAGAACCTTCACTTCCTAAGACGTAAGCAAAGAGGAGGAGTCACGCCGGGAATAACAGCGTCGCGACTATAGACTACCATTATTAATAAGTATTTAATGAATTTCAATCTTAAGGCATATAAACTTGCAAATGTTTATTTGCTATTTAATAACAATATATGAACGTTTTCGCCGTCTAGGGCATCTTCAGATATAACAAAACATATTATCTGGACCTATAATAGTATATTATGCAAATAACAAGGAAAATAGAGAACAGTATATGTGATATATGAAATTCATGAGCTTTATGTAGATATAACATGATACAGGATGAATATTGAGATAATCTTTGAATATGAACTTAGACTGGACGAATGTTTTATTTTATACATATAGCTCATGTTACAATTAATATACAATGTTTAAAATTTGTCAATGATGTTAATTTTAAAATTTACAATGATGATAATAAAATATTTAAAGTAATCATGGCTAAAAGTTGTCGTAAGATTGAAATTCATTAAATACTTATTAATAATTTACCAGGCATATTGATATATTAAAATGAATTGTAAATTATAGACTACCATGCATGAGGACAGGTCTTGCTAGAACTTTATATGCTTTCAACCTGGTATGTTTTTGGGTTTTTGTGGTTGTGAAAACCTGGTTGATGGTTCTTAAGGCTCCATTAAAATGTTGAATATTTTCAGATATATCAGTAACAGGTAAATATGTCAAATTATAACCTAAATATTTAAATGGGTTTACCTGTTCTAACGTATGGGTTCCAATGAAAATTTTACTCCTAACTGGCTGTTTATCTTGGAACGCCATAATTTATATTTTGTTTGGGGAAATTTTCATATTGAAATTTTGTGCTATTATATTCAGGTGATATATTGAGTATTGCAGCTCGTCTTCATTTGTAGCAAAAAGAACCTAATCGTCTGCATATAATAATGTATCTAGAGTACAATTTCGGAAGAGAGGGATGTTTCCATGAATTGTTAGTCGCCAATGTCTGATGATGGAGTTGACGTATATATTGAATAAAAGTGGTGAGAGGGGGCATCCTTGACGAACTCCACAGTTTATTGGTCTCCATTCGATATGTCCTGATCCAATAGTAATTTTGATAATATTGTGGTTATAGGCTATAATTCGTAAATTGTGCTTATAATTACGTTTGGAACTGAATCATCTGCCAAAATTTCAAAGAGCTTATTTCTGTCAACACGGTCGAAAAATTTTCGTAATCAATAAAAGCCAAGTGAGTTTCTTTATTAAATTCCCTATGTTTTTCTATAAAAATCTTCGAAGTAAAATAGCCATCTGCGCAAGATCTGCCTTTTCGTAATAATAATAATAATAATAATAATAATAATAATAATAATAATAATAATAATAATAATAATAATAATAATAATAATAATAATAATAATAATAATAATAATAACAAAAGGTGGTGGAACTCTGTGTAGAATACTTATAGTGGATGGAGAGATTATTGTTTTTAACCTCCTTTTCGTCCTACTAATACTTTCAAGGCCTAAGCAGAATTCAAAGAAAAGTTTTATTAAAAGTTATTCACACATAATTCGGTTTCATGATGAAAAATGCAAGAAAAAGGTGCTGGAACGCCGTTCAAGAAAGTTCCGCCAGAAAAAAAAAGGCACTGATGACTTCCTTGTAGTGTCGGACATCCAGTGTTGTAGATAGGTCGATGTTAACACGCAATCGAAAATTCTAAAAAAAAAAAATAAATAAATAAATAAGCATCAACTTGAGTGGCATTAGGAAAAAACAAAGGTACCAGTAAGTGTCGAAAATCCCAAATGAGCTATGTTGGATGTCCGATAAAAGTTTGTATTATCCATTACACATCTTGATTACACACCTTTTAACACTATATCACTTCGGAATATGTATTATATGTCTTTCTCGTGTTAAATTTTACCGTACCGGTAAACATGTTTCGGCCTGCTATTGGCCTTCTTCAGAACTGGTTGTTGCTGGTCTTGGCGCCTTTTGTTTTTGTTTCCTGTGGGGATGTGTTTGTGTAATGTAATGTGATTTTAGTTATTGGTGTTGAGTTTTCAGTCGTTCATTAGAGCATACACGCTAGAAATACCACTCCACACATCATCTCTTTATTCTTCATCTTTCACTGTTGCTACTTCTCGTCACTGGAATTCTCTGCCGCCTGAAGTCAAGGGCTGCCGAACTTTAATTCCCTTTAAATGTAAATTAGAAAAATATCTTATGATGAGTTACCAGACCTAACGCGTTGCAAATATTTAATGGAATATGTTCCACTGTATTTATTTTTATTTTTTGTTTCTTATTTTTATTATCTAAATACTGTTTATTTATCACTTAACGCCAATATGTATCCCACTGTGTTGTTTTTTATTATTAATCTATTTTTTGTGTACATTTTATTTAATTGTCGGTTTCTGGTTTAATTATGTAAATCCTACTTAATTGTAATCTAATACTAATATGTATACTAATGTGTTTATTTTTATTTTTACCGTGTACATTTTTTTAATGAATTATCGGCTTCTGTTTTTATGTGATTCGTATTTGATTCTAACAACATTAATATGTATTCCACTATGTTTATTTTTATTTTATAAGGTAAATTTTTATGTAACTACCTCTTTTGATCTCATTATGTACCTAAATTGTATCAGTATGTAATTAGTTAATTCCGATCCAATTTTATGTTCAACTGTGTAAGCAAGTTTTAATCCTGGTTGAGTGTAAGAGAAGGCCTTACGGCCTTAACTCTGCTAGGTTAAATAAAGCCATTATTATTATCATTATTATTATTATTATTATTATTATTATTATTACTGGGGTTATCCGGCTTGTTCTTTGTGGGGCTTCCATCTTCACTAGGTTCGTCGCAGCTTGTTTTTGAATTTATTATTTGATTGGAAGATTATTTGAATAGAGTTGTAATGCCACAACCCGGGTTGTCTTAAGTGCTCCCGAAATTAGTCTTAGTGCATTTGATTGTGTTCTTTCTAGTTGATCTAGGCGTGTTTTATTCGCTGTAAGGGAGGAGAAAATAGACTAGAAGGGGGGACATGAAGATAAGAAAGAGGAAGACAAGTATTCAACGACAATTAAAGGGGAGTATGATGGAACAAGTAGAGGAATAAAAGGAAGTAAATTGATTTTCAATAAAATGCATGAACGTCTTTATTATTGGCTTCTCGTTACACTTTTTTTTATGTGTTTATGTATTTATTCACACTGTAAATTGGTAAATACCCGGTGGCAGTGGTAAGTAATTACACTTATTAAGGACAATAACAAACACAATTAATAATAAGTTAATAATACTAATAATAAATAATAGTAATAATAATGAGCATCCTAAATTGTATGAAGCACTATCACTTAAATAACATTTAAAGCAAATCTAATTTGTATCTTAACCCTAAGTTCGAACTAAAACCCACGAGTATGATATGTTCATACATGCACAAGTACCTTTCAACACTACACTCATTTCGCTGTCAACTCACTCACTGCACTGGAACTACTACACATTTCACTCATACTGTCCTGATTTTACTAACACTTCAAAAATATTTCACTCTTCAAATACTTTGCATTACCACTATAAACTATAAAACTTCACTGACACAAACACACTTTAGTAGTAGTAGTAGTATTTATTTATTTAACCTGGTAGAGATAAGGCCGTCAGGCCTTCTCTGCCCCTCTACCAGGAGATTCCAACTGTAATACAAAGAATAAAATTACAATTAGTATTAAATTTACAATTACAATTACAAGTAAAATTACAGTTAGTATTAAATTTACAATTACAATTACAATAAAAAATCAAAGTACGAAAAGATTACCTCACTAATTAAAGCTAGGTAATTTATCATAGAAAAACAAAGAATATTTTATATTTACTGAATTACAAATTAAACCTAGAATAACAAAATTGTATAGTGATGAAATTACTGGATATTGAAATATTTTGTGATAGATTAAGGAAACTATTTACAAGAAATCAATTACTGACCAAGTGCCTAGTAAGTTTGCGTTTGAATTCAATTTGATTTCGACAGTCCCTGATGCTAGCAGGTAGCGAATTCCAGAGTCTTGGCAGGGCTATTGTGAAAGAGGATGAGTATGAGAAGGTGCGACACAATACATTTCACTGACACAACTCACTTCACTGACCCAACACACTTGTTCACTGATATAACACTTCAAATAACAAAACATCAATTAACCCTTTAAATAGTGTGTATAATAGGCCCTATACTACCATCTATTAGTAAAGTCCTTAAGCCTATTTTAAATATATTTTTGGTTATTGGTAAAGCCTTTAGTAAGTGTTCAGGTAAAGCATTCCAGTCCCTGATAGTATGATTGAGAAAAGAAAATATTCCAGTGCCCGTCCTCTGTCTTCTTCCCCTCAATTGAATAATAATACTTTCTAATGTTATGGCAGTATTTACATTCATAAAAATTTTATTACTTCTACGTCCTACGGATGATTCAAAATATACTCTTTACTTGTTCTATACACAAGTTCAACTTTTAATAGAGAAATATAAACATTACAACATCAGAATAAAAGCATGGCATCTGAAGGAAAGGAATTCGTTTCTGGCGAAGTATGTAAAAAATGTATACGATGAAATCATTGAATAGGTATGTTCATCCAAATAAAGAGCGATTCTCTCGCTGGAGGTCCCAGACTTTTCGCAGAAACAATATTAAATTTATAAATGCACAGGACTGTTGATGTTATTGCTTCAAGTAACGTTAAAGTTAACTGAATGAGTTGTACCTAAGAGCTATTCCATCTCAAATCGACCGAAATATAGAAAAAATTGACCTTACAATTTCTAAATACAATGAAACTTTTTTTTGTACGTAGAGAACTGTGATATAATGCTTTCTGCAAAGTTTAAGGCATCAGAACTTCATAGTGTTTAAATTAAAAATATTTAAATTTATCGTATTTTCATCAAATTAGCAAATTTAAACTGTTGTAGCTCCGAAACCCTTTCACCCAATGATCAAAATAATGGTTTATTTTGATGCTGAGAAATTAAAGTTTATATTGACATATAAACAGATGTTCTTACTTTTTATGGAAATAGAGAAATTTAGACTTTTCCTCATTAAGACGCCTTTGGCTAGGAAAAAATATTTTAAAAATATATAGTTAGATTCCGCATTGAAAGTACAAATAAACACTTATTTTTTACTGATAGTATGTTGATAAGAAAGTATTGAAAATATCAAATAAAGAAAATAAATAGTACGCGCGTGAACTAACCAGCTGACTGTGAGACGGGATCTAGCCGAGACAAGCAAGGCCAAGAGACAAACACGTGACGTGTCGTCTAGCAGTCATGGCTGTGCTAGCTTTATCACAGGTTTTCATAAACACAGGAGTAAAATGACGCCCAACGCTCGCTTATTTTCAGCTCTCGGCCAGTGCGTGCGGTACTGCTCCGTTCAAGTCTAGGCGTGTGAAAATAATCTATTTAATACCCTCGAAACTTATTGCCGTACCACTAAGCAAACAATGCCGAATTCCTCTTAATAATACAAGGTTTTTTCTCAATATTTTTTTACATTTTTACAAATGGCCAAAAAGCCTAAAAGCAAGTAAAATCAGATTATCTGTCTCTCTGTGTACAATAAAAATAAGTATTATTTCTTAACATAACCTACCAAATGTCAGCTTCAAAATAAGCTCTCGTTCAGTGTTTTGCAGTAAATGGTTCCAGAGTTCTGAACGCTGAAAGAGGCTTGTTTTTATAAAATACGCTAAATTTGTCGCACAATGATACGAAAAGCGTTTGACTTTCGATAGTACATTTTTGGAAATGCACTCCCCTCAGCACTATGTATAAGTAGGGAAAAAGTTAGGGTATAAAAAATGCGAGTTTTTTTACTGATCGATTTCATATGGAATAGCCCCTAAGCACCTAAGTAAATTTAGATTAGATTGTGATTAACATTTAACTACATTTTGTGAAATGTAATCGGAATTTTAAAATTACAATATATTCAATTAGAAAATGCGTGAAAAATTGTAAAAAAAAATAAAGAAAATAGTGCCAATTGGAGATATTTTCAGATAGAAAATAGTAGTAAAGTATTTGAATCTCTAAAAGAATATGATATGATATGATATGATATGATATGATATGATATGATATGATATGATATGATATGATATGATATGATATGATATGATATGATATGATATGATATGATATGATATATGATATATGATATATGATATGATATGATATATGATATGATATGATATATGATATGATATGATATGATATGATATGATATGATATGATATGATATGATATGATATGATATGATATGATATGATGAGATATGATATGATATGATATGATATGATATGATATGATATGATATGATATGATATGATATGATATGATATGATATGATATGATATGATATGATGAGATATGATATGATAGGATATGATATGATATGATATGATATGATATGATATGATATGATATGATATGATATGATATGATATGATATGATATGATGAGATATGATATGATAGGATATGATATGATATGATATGATATGATATGATATGATATGATATGATATATGATATGATATGATATGATATGATATGATATGATATATGATATGATATGATATGATATGATATGATATGATATGATATGATATGATATGATGAGATATGATATGATATGATATGATATGATATGATATGATATGATGAGATATGATATGATATGATGAGATATGATATGATATGATATGATATGATATGATATGATATGATATGATCTGATATGATATATGATATGATATGATATGATATGATATGATATGATATGATATGATATGATATGATATGATCTGATATGATATATGATATGATATGATATGATATGATATGATGAGATATGATATGATATGATATGATCTGATATGATATATGATATGATATGATATGATATGATATGATGAGATATGATATGATATGATATGATATGATATGATATGATATGATGAGATATGATATGATATGATGAGATATGATATGATATGATATGATATGATATGATATGATATGATATGATCTGATATGATATATGATATGATATGATATGATATGATATGATATGATATGATATGATATGATATGATATGATCTGATATGATATATGATATGATATGATATGATATGATATGATATGATATGATATGATATGATATGATATGATATGATATGATATGATATGATATTTGTCAGTCAACTTTACAATTCACAGTTATGGTGGACCTTCACATTTCTGTTTTTCGATCCTCCATCCCTTTAATACATACAACTCTTTTCTATTAATGTATTCTTTGCCGAGAATTTCTTGATTACTTTCTAATGTTCTGTTAAGAATGAATTGCTATATGTCCTTCCCCCTCTATCCTCTTCTATTCTCTCCCTCCTACCTAACCTGTCTCCCTTCCATTTTTCTCTCATCTATTAAATATTGCATATTCCTTCCTTAATAATTTGCGTTATTTCTTTATTTTCGTCTCTACCCTCAAATCCTACCTACTCTTAATCATTGTTTTCCAGCTATTTTCTCCTACATTCTTTGCTGACTTTTCGTTTACTCTATTTTACAACACTTACATCACTTTTTTTTTCTACCCTCTGTTTCAACTCTTCGTTCTTCACACTCTTTGGCCCCGGATTCACTTCAATTCCTCCCATTATTAATATCATCATATGACTGCTCCAATCGCCCATTTTAGTTCTTTCTTCTTCCCACTCTCCCATCTTCTCTCTTCTTTAACTCTTCTTATGCTAAACATTCCAATTCTTGATCTATACACATATAAATCCACACCCATTTTACTTTCGTCTACTGCTCTTCCTGTTGCCCGACGACTCTTTTTACTTTATCTTAGAGCATTGCTCCCAATGTTGATTCTGCAATTCCTCGCACGACAGTACGCCCACTCGGCTTGAAATCTAGTTGCTGACTGGTAAAAGAATATGTCCAATCAGACTAGATTTCACTTACATATTATTATCATGCCGAAAATGTCTCCTCCTAAATCCAGATATCTTGCTGTCCGAAAGCAGTTATAGGCCTACTGTAGTAACTGAATTTTCGTCGCAAGATGTGGTTGCAGTTTTACTTTTTTTTTTTTTTGTTGTTGAAGCTTTTTCATACGCGGAATATAGTAGATTAGCATTCCGGAAAAGTCTCCTGAAAGGTTTTGTTGATGATGCGAACTCTTTTTCCGTTACATCCTGTATCAAACAGCTTCCTGCCTCCTAGCCTACATGGAGTTTATTAAGGCTTCCTGTTATCTCTAACTTCATTACAAATTTGTGAATACAGCATTTTTAAATCATATTTTGCCACTAGAAGTGTGTGGAAATGTCCTTTGGCACACCTTAAACAAACCTGCTGTGGAATATACACGAACAAAGAACACATGTTATTCCATTTTGTACATATTCGCCGCGCAATAATCTACATAATACTAACTTTAACATGAACGAGTCATAGTTATTCAGGAACAGGCCAATTGAGTACAGGTGTAAAGGTTTGTTCCAAAAGGTAGAAGATGTGCATACAGGATGGAAGGGAACCTATTATACTAGTGGCTTGTGCAGCAAATGCTGCTGCAAACTAAGTTCGTTAGTCGTTCAAATAAAAATTTTTCAGATTTATTGTCAATGAAGAATACTTGTCTTTTTGATAGTTATTTGCTTCCATAATAATGAAACATACTCCCTCTGAATGTATTTTTTTAGGCCAAATACTTTTTCTTGAACCTATCCAACTTCAGTTTTTGAGTTTCAACGCGAAAACGCAAGTATCAATGTCAGGACGATAGCAGTAGCTATTTCAGGTCATTGTGGATTGTAGGCAAAAGTTAAAAAAAAAAATGTCAGGTTTGCTAAGCTTACGAACAATAGCATTTTCGTATAGTTGCTGCATGTAGAACTTCAAATGTAGAGCGTAAAATCATTTTATCCTACTAAGAGATCTTGCTGAAATGATCTGGAGACTACAAAATTTTCTAGGCCTCTTATTTTATCAGTAAGTAATACGTTTTTATCTTTCCTTAGGAACTGTAATTTTTGCGCTCTCTCGAGCCAATACTGAAGACAATGACACATATCAATATCTACACTACACCGCCATTAAGTATATGAAAAAGACCCAACCCCACTGGGTTAATAAGTATAAAAATATTTGATTTTTAATAACAATATTATTATCTTACTTAAGTTTTGTAGTTATATATAGCAATCACTCAGTAAATTATAGAAATGAAGATCTAAATTAAGATATTCTCTACATTTACTTACATAACCACAAAACGTTTCACTTTCATGTCATCAATATAGCATCAATATTATGTACAATTAATGAAGAATAGACGCATCATGATATTAACTATAATAATATTTAATTTCTAATGGTAATAATGTCATCAAACCACCTCAGGTTTCGTAGATTTGAATATCCAATACACAGCTGTACTCAGAAAATTATACACTGAAGAATCAGTTTTTAATAACAAATTGAATTCAGCTTTAAATATGTCGGTAATCCTGCAGGTCATGGCCTTCGTGTAATAACCTATTGTTTATTGTAGTGTGTGTTTTGTTCTGAAATTCAATCCAGTCGGCCGTGATTCAATAACATTAGCTCTCAAAACTGACAACAGATGGATTTTGGAAAATAGGAACATTATGTAGGAAATTTGACATTTCACTGAAAACTACTACCTTCCGAAAAACTTTGGGTTCCAAGCTTCAAAATGAGGGGCCATTTATTAAAATCCGTTCAGCCGTTTTCACGTAATTTCCATTACCAGTTCAAATTATATATATAGATTGGTACACAGAGAATATACGAACAAGTTTTCTCGAATGAGTTTTTTCATACGTCCAAAAGTTTTGAGAATATGAAATGGAAAGTATTGCAACGCTGCAAAAAGTAGCAGTGCTTCTTGAGGTCATTGCTCCAGAGTGGGGATGAGTGTAACTGGAATCATCTACTTCTCAAGACTTGCGAGAGGAGAATGTAAACAAAAACGTCTCATCAGTTATGTTTAGATCAAATTACTGTACATACCCAACACTTAACACATTACTTAACATTACAGTGAACTTAATTACTATTCCAAATTAATTCTTAATTTGTTCGAAGATAATAATTTAAATGCAGATTGAGTTACAGACTGTGTATTCGTAATAATTAGTGCTATCGATCGGTCAAAATATTTAATCGGTTAACTGTTTGAATTTAATCGATTAACCGGTAGATTAATCGATCTTTGATCGAGTTGAAAAAATGTTTTAATATACTGTAATACACAATTATTGTTAAATTGAATTTGTGTTCGGTGATAAGCATAAGTATTAATTGTTGTATATATTGTATCGTTATCTTACAAAACAACTATTTTAATTAGTTAATAACATATTTATTATGAGGCTTATAATTTATTGTGTCAATTTCTCCGGGAATTTTTGAGACAAACATAAATAACAAAAAGTATGAAGGCTCACTCACCTACTTAATACTGCTTCATTCATGATTTTGAACATGTGAGTGCATTCACATGCTCCGTTTAGTAACAATGTTTCCTGCATCATTAAAGACATAAAAACT
Source organism: Periplaneta americana (assembly GCF_040183065.1). NCBI lineage: Eukaryota > Metazoa > Arthropoda > Insecta > Blattodea > Blattidae > Periplaneta > Periplaneta americana. Next base: position 16,399,004 of record NC_091120.1, read on the forward strand.
TTTTTTGTCAAGCACTTCTCCATGATCGTTCAATTTAAATCCAAACGTTTCACCGAGTTTACCTCCCAAATTCTCGTATGATATAATGGAGTTTACACTTTCCACAGACCACAGAACAATGATTTTTTACTTTATCAAACTAAACACACAACCGTCATGTACAAACTCAGTACAGAAACTGCAAGCACCTGCAAAAGTACGGCGGTCGAAACAGAAGACTGGCCCCTATTGTAATCGAATTACCAGACTTTAGAAAAAGAAGAAGATAGTTACGCTCTCACCTTGCACACAGTGTAGACATGGCTATTTTATAAGGAATGAGAGGGACGAAATCCAGAAAAGTATGTATTTCAGATGCTAGGAAGATGAACTGACAACAAAGTGGAAGTTTTCTTGGAAAACCATAAAACTTAATAAGGGTTTCGCATTGTGTTTCAGCTTTCAATAGAGGTAGACTAGGTCACTATCCTCATATCTCCATCTCTTTCTGAAGTGTTTGTGCAAAGATTTTCTCACCGCTACCTGGTTTACGTTAGAAAATAACAGTACTATTATGCTTTTAAGTAAGCAATTTCCGAAAAAGAAATATTGTCGGAATTTTTAGTATGAGTTTGTATTAACAAAATAATAATTAATATCAACTTACTTACTTACTGGCTTTTAAGGAACCCGGAGGTTCATTACCGCCCTCACATAAGCCCGCCATTGGTTCCTATCCTGAGCAAGATTAATCCAGTCTCTATCATCATATCCCACCTCCCTCAAATCCATTTTAATATTATCTTCCCATCTACGTCTCGGCCTCCCCAAAGGTCTTTTTTCCCTCCGGACTCCCAACTAACACTCTATATGCATTTCTGGATTCGCCCATACGTGCTACATGCCCTGCCCATCTCAAATGTCTGGATTTAATGTTCCTAATTATGTCAGGCGAAGAATACAATGCGTGCAGTTCTGTGTTGTGTAACTTTCTCCATTCTCCTATAACTTCATCCCGCTTAGCCCCAAATATTTTCCTAAGCACCTTATTCTCAAACACCCTTAACCTATGTTTCTCTCTCAACGTGAGAGTCCAAGTTTCACAACCATAAAGAACAACCGGTAATATAACTGTTTTATAAATTCTAACTTTCAGATTTTTTGACAGACGACTAGATGATAAAAGCTTCTCAACCGAATATTAACACGCATTTCCCATATTTATTCTGCGTTTAATTTCCTCCCGAGTATCATTTATATTTGTTACTGTTGCTCCAAGATATTTGAATTTTTCCACCTCTTCGAAAGATAAATCTCCAATTTTTGTAGTTCCATTTCGTACAATATTCTGGTTACGAGACATAATCATATACTTTGTCTTTTCGGGATTTACTTCCAAACCTATCTCTTTACTTGCTTCCAGTAAAATTTCCGTGTTTTCCCTAATCGTTTGTGGATTTTCTTCTAACATATTCAAGTCATCAGCATAGACAAGAACTGATGTAACCCGTTCAATTTCAAGCCCTCTCTGTTATCCTGGAAATTTCCTAATGGCATACTCTAGGGCAAAGTTAAAAAGTAAAGGTGATAGTGCATCTCCTTGCTTTAGCCCTCAGTGAATTGGAAACGCATCTGACAGAAACTGACCTATACGAACTGTGCTGTACGTTTCAGTGAGACACATTTTAATTAATCGAACTAGTTTCTTGGAAATACCAAATTCAATAAGAATATCATATAAAACTTCTCTCTTAACCGAGTCATATGCCCTTTTGAAATCTATGAATAACTGATGCACTGTACCCTTATACTCCCATAATTAATACCAACTCCAACCGATTAATTTTAATCAACTCGATTATTCGATTAAATATTTTTGATCGATTAATCTTACATCAGAAATTGGTGGATTAATTGATTAAATCCCACAACACTAATAATAATGTTATTTTGAGTTGACATCAAATGTAAAGGAATATTTAATGAAAATAGGTACGGAACTAACTAACAGGCCTTCTAGATTCTGTGAACATTGCGTAACAGTAGAACTCTATCTGTATAGAAAATCGAAAGGAATCACACAATGTAATTCACTCAAACGGGAACAGTCTGTCTATAGTGTTCGTAATATTTTTAGTCTTTCCTTGCGAGCCCGTCTTTTTGAGCGACATGAACTTCACAAGCACTTTCGTCCCCACACTAATGCCTTTTATACTCGGGGAAGTTAAGCTCTGTTTCTGCGAAAGAAATCCGTCTGGCTCAAGTGCATTGTGCTTCGTCGCTGACACGAGAGACAGAGCGAGCGCAAGAGGCATGAAAGCGGTTTTCAGATGTTTGTCGCCTGTCTCTCTTCCTAATCTCTGCTCAGTCAGATTTCGCTGAAAATTTCTCTTGACTTTCCAGTGTGGCTTTCTTGTTGGAACCCCTTGAATGGTGGTCTTTGTCACAACCTACTGATGTCTCTTACGTCTCACTAATTTTAATTACTTCTCTCTTCAGTAAAACGAAAATGAATAAAATACGGAGCTATTGTTTTATGAAACAAAATCCTACCAACGAACCTCTTCTCCAAATATAGGAGCATATACAACTCTCGAAACGTATATATGGGTTTTATCATTATAGAAAACTAGTGGCTTGTGCAGCAAATGCTGCAAACTAAGTTCAATAGACGTTCAAATAAAAATTTTTCAGATTTATTTTCAATGAAAAATACCACACATTTTGAAAGTTATTTGCTTCCATAATAATGAAACATACTCTCTCTGAATGTTTTTTTATGTCAAATACAAAAGGGCAAAGGAGTGATTCTTAACAAAGAGTTCCCCCCAGCAAACAGCTGGATAAGAAATCACAAAGGTCTAACCCTCTCGGAATGGATAGACGCCCTTAAGATGGTAGGCTATGTCGCTCCGGTCCGAGCTGTACCGGGTAGAAGTCAGGATGGTACCCGCTGTAGGCGCTGTCTCAGCGAGATTGAAACTCTTCCCCATATCCTTGGCTTCTGCCCCTATAGTGAGGCTCTTCGTAACATCCGTCACCATGCTGTCCGTTCTATGCTGGCCGAGGCACTGAAGGAAGTAGGGTTTACAGTCCATCAAGAGGTGCAGGACCTAGCCACACAAGGAAGTGTTCGGCGAATTGATATCATTGCCATTAAGAACAACTCGGCATACATTCTCGATCCCACCATCAGATTTGAGACACATGCAGATCAACCGCATGAGGTGGACAGTGAAAAGAAATGGATCTATGAACCAACAATCCCGTTCTATAAAGATAAATATAGCCTGTCCCACATTGATGTAATAGGTCTGATGGTGGGAGCACGAGGTACCATACCCTCCTTCTTTGCCAACAAATGTAAAAACCTGGGGCTAACACACAGCACTGTGAAGGAAATAGCCATTAGTGCCCTCAAAGGATCGGTTGAGATATTGAGAAATCACTTGTATGGAAGTGATAATGGAAATTTCAAGTTATTTTAACCGATGGCTGTTGATTGGTTTAGATATCAATGCCAATAAATCCGTACTATTATTTTCTCGCGGTATATGGCATTCAAATCATTCTAACCTCTCTGATGATACTTTTTCCCCCTTTCTTAACTGTAAATGAGCACGAACGCTACTTAGGTGTAAATTTTTCTGACATTTTGTATATTGGATTCCCTAGCCGTTTCAAATGTATATCATTTTACCTTTTAGGGTGTGTTTACAAATTATGTATTATTAATTAAACTGTTGTGATTATGATGATTAATTCAACTATTGGGATTATGATTAATTCAACTATAGTGATTATGATTATTAATTCAACTATTGTGAAAGTCCAGCAAGAAATATGTTATTAACATTGTGAAACATTATGGTTTAATTGTAATATAGGACTTTGGTTACTCTTTCTTTGTTTCTCAGAACTTTGATTGTATATCATTGTAAAAAGTTACATTAACGTGCGTTGTTGAAAAATTAAGCAACAAAAACTTGTTTAAAGTCAAATTTTTCGTCCATAAATTCAAGGCAGATACCAGTGCAACATTTCTACATTGAAATAACTTTTCCAAATATTAATTTTAAAAAATGGCAGCGTGTTAAACTTAAAAATATAATTTATTTAAAACTTTAAAAATGTGACTTTGATTGCTTTTTCTGTGTATCCTTCATTTTTTATGTCGGATAGTAGTTTTCGTGTATGCCTATATTCTTTCTGCTACGTATTGCAGTAGTTCAGCTGAGCTGCAGAAACAATGCATCCCCCCTCTCGAATATGTAGAGCGGCGCTTCTTTGTGGTTGCTTCTCTCCTGTGACTAGGCAACATGCTAAGTTTCCCCAGGATTACCTTCTGGGTCACTGGGGCTGCTCAACCCTGCCGGCACTAGGTCAGTCGGGATCTCCGTGCAGAATCAAATACAAGATTATTACGAGCTGGCAGCGAAGCCAATTATAGGCACTTTCAATGTTGAAATTGAATTACTCTAGTAACATTTTTCCATTGCGACTGAATGCCTAACGACCTGAAACAGATAAGAACAATATTTACTGCACTTAATTCTAAAACTTAGCTCCATGATGCTGCAGCCATAGGGTCGAACCGAGAATCTACGTACTATCCACAATGTGTTTCATGTTCTCTACAACCTCAGACAGGGGCGGCTCGTCCATAAGAGCTGCTGAGCTGCGGCACTCCCTGCTTTGACAGGAAAATAATCTTATTTGTTTTAATTTGTAGAAGAATTGTTACAGCTTTTATTGGTAAATTGCTTTATATTTCATCTGGCCGAGAATATGTACTATTATCTTATGCATAATCTTTTTGCGCGTCGTTGTATTGGAATTGACACTGCATTCAAAGTCGTCCTGGGATCTGCAGGGTGGTCAGCTCATAGAGAGTGTGTCAGGGGGTAGAGAGGTGAAGGGAAGCAGAGGGAAACTGCCGCTGTTAAAACCCATATTTCGCTGCAGTGGCTTGCAGAGCCAGGCCGTAAGGGAAGATCTTTCCTCCACTCCCACGTCGCTATTGTAATACTACGTCAAATGGATTCTCTATTCCCTTGAAACTTAATGACAACATTTTTATTTTCTCTTCACATACTTATTGTTGTAGAATATTATCGAGTTAATATAACGAAATTAATATTATTTTTGCCTTATTGTTACATATATCCAGTCTCCAGTAGAACCTTAGGATTTGCCTTAACTCAAAATGATTGCACGAGTAGAATCCTTTTGATATAGCACGTAAAATACGAAAGAGACTTCTTTTCCAGTTTTAGAAAATTGTTGACCATCAGTATATCTGAGTGTTGTTTTGGTGTGACGTCTTAGTACCGTAACTTAACCAGTGCAAATGTGCAAGCATGAGTGTGTGTGAATTACAGAATATTAATTTTATTTTTCTCAACTTTCCCTCTCGGAGAAGATTGATGTAATGAAGTGAAATTAAATGGTCGTTCGTTACCCGACTTAAATCTTACTCAAGCTTCATCCAGCCGAAATAGTGCATATATGTAAGGAAGTATAACAATGAAATTTACGCCAAGCATTTGTGGTTACGTGGATGTGAACAAAAAAAAAAAAATCTGTATTTTGTTTTCCTTGCCTCCTCTTCGGTGATGATACTGCATAGACTAGGAGTGGTGTGACAGATTTAGGACATTTGCCCCTAAAAATTAAAAAGCACGAAACTTCGCAGTCTCACCTGAAAAATGTTGTTTCATTGGCTATGTTAGGAAAAACTAATATTGCTGCGCAACTAAGTGAAATGAACAGAACAAACATTCTCAAATATAATCAAGAAATGAGAAAAAAATCATGAAATTATTTAAAAAAAAATTGATTGTATCAAATTTTGTGGCCAATATGAACTTCCCCTTAGCGGATATGATGAAAAAACGATTCGAAGAACTCTGGTGTATTTCGTGAGTTATCTAAACGAGTCTCTGAAAAATCATTTGGAACATGCCACTGTTTAAAGGTAGTTCTAAAACAATTCAGGATGAACTGGTAGACTGCATGTTGAGTGTCTGCCGATTTGAAATTCAGACTGAAATCGATGGTATCAGTTTTTTTTTTAGCGATTATGGCAAATGATGCCAGAGACATCTCCCAACTAAGTCAGGAAGTTCTGATTTTTCGATATGTAGTGCATTTATTTTTGTGCTATACTTATTAGTAATGATATCAAGAAGTGAAATTTGTATGTACCAAAATCTACTGCAGCTCCCCCAATCCACAAGTTCACGAGCCGCCACTGACCTCAGACGTGGCAAATGTACGCCGCTCCAATACAACTATAGGGAAACAACTTATAAAACTCCGTTGGTCTGCGCATGCGTCAATCTTAAAGAGTGTCACAATATAGTATTCACCTCCTCTTTCCTAATTGTCAACCAATAACGGGAGAAAGCGTTGCTCACGTAGACTTTCAATGAAGTAGAATATTTTCGCATTTTTTATACTTAATAATAACTCAAAAAGTAGTAATCAGATTCTAATAAGGAAGAAAGCATGTTGAAGAGTATTGTTTGCAGATTTCTAAGACGTGTGAGTCGCCGCAATATAACAAATGTAAGACTTCTTAATTGAGGTTTCATTTATACCACTATAGTGTGGGGAAAAATGATTCAATATTTAAAGCTCTTTCGTCACTGGAAAACGCAAACATATTTCTGGAACGTACTAGACTCACTAACTTAGCACCGTTTACTATGACCTTAAGGCGACTTTGACTGCATACGCGGCCTTGGTTCTGTGTGGAGGGAGGTTGGAAGTTTATTAGTAGAGGGGGTGGGAGTGAAGTAGGGTAAACATTGGTAATTTCGTGGCAGTGGTTATTTCGTGATACTTTTTCTTGGCTCTTTCGTGAACTAACCAATGGCCTTACGAGATTCAAATTTCCGCCAAGGGATTGCATATGTTGTCCGCTTTCCAGAAACATAGAGCTACGCTTTGTGTGACTATTGTAGTTGCTTCAGTGAGCTTTTATGTTTGGAGAGAGCAAGTTTGCGTCGACTTCTCATGCATACAAATTTTGTGGATGTTTGTAATTACATTACAGGCTTATTGCTAAAGGTAAGCATTTGATATTTGGTTCAATGATTTATTATACTTTAATGAAATTTTAGAAAATATTTTTGGAATTTTAGATACAGCTGTAGTCGCCTTACAGGCTTAGCTTCACTGATAGAAATCTTAGCTGTTTCAGGCGAAATTTTGTTGAGCATTAAGCGTTACATTTTATACTATTTTAAAAATTGTATTACAATACGAATTTTAGAAATCTGAAGATAAGATGTGATAACAAAACAGAAAAGGGGGACGCAATGGGTTCAGTAAAGATTCTGTTTGATCTGTTATCATGCTAAGTGCCAATGACAAGTGCTAGATGACTTACTTGCAAGAATTATGACAGAAAATGAAACATGGCTCCACCATTTTGGACCGTATACAGAGGCAGACAATGGAGTGGCATCATGCAAATTCACCAAAGAAATAGAAATTCAAAAGTGCACCTTCGGTAGGAAACGTTATGGCTACTGTTTTTCTTTTCGATTCAGAAGGACTCTTGCTTGTGGACATCATGCCACACGGAACCACCATTAATTCTGACGCGTATGTGGCAACTCTCAAGTAACTTCAAGCTCGACTGAATCATGTTCGACGACATCGGGAGAAGCAGGATATTCTGCTATAGCACGACAATGCACAGCCATATGTCAGTCACAAGACCACAGACCAGATCAGAAAATTCGGACAGACAACACTGAAACATTCGCCTTACAGTCCTGAACTGGCACTGTGCGATTACCATCTCTTTGGTAAACTGAAGGATCCCTTCGCGGAACGAGGTTAGAAGATGACTCCCTTGTGCACTCTACTAAAGAGTGGCTCAGACGTGTTGGTCCAGACTTTTACCGTGCTGGTCTACAGGCCCTCGTTCCTAGGTTACGTAAGGAAGTTGAAAGGGATGGGGATTATGTGGAAAAGTGACATTTTGTTCCTAAAGGATGTATCTACATTCTGCGAAAACAGCAAAGCTGTAGGATAAAAATATAATTTTTAAACAAATGTTATGCATTACTTTTGGAGTTACCCTAATAATATAAGCTACAGTAAAGTCCGTAATAAAAGTGTTCACCCTTTCAGGGCAAAGAAGATTCCGTTTCAATTTCAATTTTTACTTTGATTTCATTCTTATTATGTGTTGATATGTATTTCTATGTTTTCTTGCTATGAATATTAGACGGAATTACTATGTTTGAAGTTATGTAACAATAAATGAGAATTTCATTTCACGTTAATGAATTTTTCCACAATTCTTCTTTCACTCACGAAATTTTCAATGTAATATCACGAAATTACCAAGGTTATTACGAAATAACCAACCTTACAGCTTAAGTTGTAAAAGTGGTTTTTGGCACTTATTCAAGAACGTGTCCAGTCTTTTATGTCTCCAGATTTGTACAGCAAGTTATCGTCTTTTAGATGAAAAAAATCGGAATAAGAATATATTTACACATTTTCATTTTAAATTAATTTTCATGAAATTATCACGAAATTACCAATGTTTACACTACATTAAAAAACTCAGGTACAATAAAAATTGAAGTAAAAATAAAATGATGTCCCTGTATAATGTTAAGAGTATTAAGAAGAGTTTCCATTGTTACTTGTGATTTCCTAGGAATTAATGAAAATGGAGGGCAGCGACGTATTCAATCTTTGTCTGGAAGCAGAGTCAGTCGTAAAGGAATCCTCAATAATTCAATAATGCACGGTCCGCTGCAGATTGCGTGAAGAGCAGCCTGGCCTCGACGACATCAATAACGACAAGTGAGGGCCGTGACTCCACGTAGGCAATAACACGGCCAGTAACCAGACTTTTATTACAGCCCAACAATTTATATGGGTTATTACAAAAACTTCTCCTGTTTCTTGAACTTGGCAATAAGTTTCCTTCCTTCCTTCGTCCTGCAGGAGTACTTCCGAAGTACACCGCCACATCAACCCCAACCGGTGGGACGGAACGTCTTGATAGCCAAGAGAAAGGGACAGTGACACAATATTTTATTCAGATTACATTTACATACACATTTCTAATTCCACTTCCAGCATATTTGCTTTTGCACGAATGACAAAAGCTCGTTGCCTGAAACAAATCATTTTTAACGACGAAGCAGTACAGAAAGTTTTTTTTTAAGTTGGTTATTTAACGACGCTGTATCAACTACTCGGTTATTTAGCGTCGATGTGATTGGTGATAGCGAGATGAGGCCGAAAATTCGCCATATTACCTGACATTTGCTTTAAGGTCAACTGTATCGAATGCCTTATGGCTGCCCTAGTTCAGATAATATTAATAGTCTATTAAACATACGAGGTCACTCAATAAGTCGCAAATTGAAAGGACAGGGACCTCTCAAATTGCAGGTTAGAATTCACGGCGCTTATTCCGACGGCCTTCAAATGCTTTGTCATCGAACAACGGATGACGGCGTCTTGCCATCCTAACGGCAAACACCAGCCAACTCCTCCTCGCCCCGTTCCGTGATCAAGTGATCAGTCTCAGGCCCCCTCGCGTATGTGGTACCTAAGAGGTTACGTCCAATTTCGGCTTCCCCTTCAAAATTTTCTAGAGCTCCTTCAGGGGAGCAGCGTAACCCGGAGTGAGACTAGTGGCCAACAGGCTTGGAGCTCACATATTTAGTTTTGTACAGCCCCCAACCCCTTGCAAGGACGCGTTTTGCGTACCTTTTAAATTTTCCTCCCTATTCTCCTTCGATTTTTCGATTTTTCGATTTTTCGATGCCTTATGGCAGCGTTTCTCAAACTTTTTTGAAGTGGGGACCACTTTTTTAAGTCAGAACAGTTTCGCGGACCACTTACTCTTGTTCCCTTCGAAAGCAAATTTATAATTTTTATAGAATATTTTAATACCAGTATACTTATATTTTTAAATAGAATCAATTAACTAAAATTAATTTAATTCAATTAATTTTATATTAGTATTAACTAATTAAATTAATGTTGGTAGAAGAAAATTCATTTTCTTTTTTTTTAATAATTCAAGGTATTAGAGTTTAGATAATCTTTAACTAATTAACTAAAAAAATAAATAAATGTTGGTACTCACATTAATGAGATTCTTGCACAGTTGTTCTATACTTGGATGTATGCTGGCAAGCTTAAGACGGGGATCGTCACAAACATTAAGTCGATTTCGGTACTTTGTGATGAAAACTCTTTCTCATACAGATACGTAGAAGCAAACTGAATTATAATCTCTAAAGTACTATTTTTGCTTGTAACTTTCGACTCGGTCATTTCCGGACCAGGGTTCCTTATCTCAAATTGATACATGAGCCCTTCGCCATCATCCCTGAAAGTTTGTAACACCACCTCGGAAACACCCTGTATTTAAATTAAACATAACTTGATTACAATTTAATATTCTAGTCCTCGTCTTTAGTCATAACATCTCTACTCAAACAAAAATCTAATAGTGTACCTTGCAATTTTTGCATACTGTTCAGTACAACGTGAATTGATGGAGGCAAGAAAATAGCTGTTCGTCGTTTAAATGCGATGTTTTCCGACTGTCGTGATATAACGATCCTCAGACCCAGTGCACAATATCTCTTCCCAATCGATCAATTTCCGGCTGGTTTGTCTTGGAACACTCTAGCATTGAAGGAATTGACTGCTGTCATTTCTAAACCATGCCGGAGCAAAGTAAGCTGCCCGGAGCTTGTCACTTCGGTCGCAGACGACTTCCAGAGAACATCTCCTTCCAAGCATTAGTGGTGACAGGTTATTGAGTCAGAAACAAAGGTCAGAGGCCCACGTTCTACCGTCAGACTCCGGTAACTGTATTTATTAAATATTGAAATCTCTCCATATATTCTGATTTACTTTCATTATGATTCCCGAAGTATACATTACCTGCAAGACTCTTCAGCAATTATTCCCTGCTGCATTAACTCACAAATCCACTATGCTCTATCTATCTATCTATCTATCTATCTATCTATCTATCTATCTATCTATCTATCTATCTATCTATCTATCTATCTATCTATCTATCTATCTATCTATCTATCTATCTATCTATCTATCTATCTATCTATCTATTGGGTTATTTTACGACGCTGTATCAACAACTAGGTTATTTAGCGTCTGACTGATATGAAGGTGATAATGCCAGTGAAATGAGTCCGGGGTCCAGCACCGAAAGATACCCAGCATTTGCTCGTATTGGGTTGAGGGAAAACCCCGGAAAAAACCTCAACCAGGTAACTTGTCCCGACCGGGATTCGAACCCGGGCCACCAGGTTTCGCAGCCAGACGCGCTGACCGTTACTCCACAGGTGTGGACTCTATCTATCTATCTATCTATCTATCTATCTATCTATCTATCTATCTATCTATCTATCTATCTATCTATCTATCTATCTATCTATCTATCTATCTATCTATCTATCTATCTATCTATCTATCTATCTATCTATCTATCTATCTATCTATCTATCTATCTCTCTATCTATCTATCTATCTATCTATCTATCTATCTATCTATCTATCTATCTATCTATCTATCTATCTATCTATCTATCTATCTATCTATCTATCTATCTATCTATCTATCTATCTATCTATCTATCTATCTATCTATCTATCTATCTATCTATCTACCCACCCACCCACCCACCCACCCATCAATCTGTCTGTCTGTCTGTCTGTCTGTCTGTCTGCCTGCCTGCCTGCCTGCCTGCATGTCCGTCCGTCCGTCCGTCCGTCCGTCCGTCTGGAAACTCAAAAACTTTAGTTCCTTTCCTTAAAGATGTTCAATGCGTCCCCCTTGGTAACACGGCACACATCAAGCCTATAGTCAAGTTCCACGTAGGTACGCGGATTTTCCGATCTCCAGATTCTGAGGTTATGTCTGTTGACCTTACCAGAAAGATGAAAAGTGGCTTCGTCAGAAAATACCACGGAACGAATAAATTCATCTTCGTTTCAATTAAAGTATGCATATTTATGCGGAAATTTCTTCGTAGCACTTTGTCCTCTGGTTTTAGGGTCAGGGATGTCAAAGCGCCTGCACTGCGTGCTCTCAAGAACCTGCAAAACATTTCCTTAAGAGCGATGATTGCACTTTATCTTGCTGAAAAGTGAATCTTGTTGGATTTGTATTGCTTGTAGTATCAGCACGTAATACAGGCGATTTAACATTCTTGGCTTACAGCAACTGTAGTCAGTACGGATGAAATCACAATATTTTCGTAGAATCTTGCCTTAAAATCAGTGTACCATTTACGAATTGTAGGCCCACTGGGTGGATCTGCACCAAACTTTGTTCGATAATGCCGTTGCACATTTATAACCGACTGGTTCACATTAAATCAAGCTTTTCTGTTCTCTATAGCAGCCATTTCGCCTCAACAATGAACAAATTTGTTTATATGCGCTATTATGACGCAGTGTTACCAACTAGGAAGACAATGTTGCCACACCTAAGTTTCTCTTTGATTGATACTATTTTCATGCACCTCAGATTTATAGAACGTAAATTACATGTGTTCGAAACCAGAAAGATCTTTTGTAAGAGCTCTGTATTAGTTGATATAACTTGTTACTTGTAACGTAGAGCTGCAGTTTTATGAAACACAATCTTGTAAAACTAGTCACGATATCATGTCAAACACTAGTATTACAAGACTTAACTTTTATGTTTTGCGTAACCGATATCGCAATGCTTGTCTTATCAAAGATAATGCCGATGTCTGCTCTAGGGTCCACAATGGATGGGAAACGCAGTTCGTTGTGCCTTCATTTCCCGAGATGTTGCACAGCTTTCGTGTGTTTTTCTTGTTGTTATTCTTGCCCTTGAGAAGCTTACTTGAGGAAGCAGCTGTGTTGCACTACTTTGACGTCATCACGAACTGAGAATTTCTCACTGCTAAAGCAAATATGATAATGTGTACGACGTGTGCCTCCAGTTATGGCCCTATCGATCTTCGTGGTCTCTAACTGCCCGGGCCACTGAAGGAATCCATTTCTGATGTGGCTCCATATGTACATTGGCATTCCGCTACCTCTCACTGACGAATTGACATAGAAGATGACGTCTGGTGTGTGAACCTATGTCAGTTAAGTTGCGTGAAACTTGCTATTGAATGTTTGCTATTGTTTACTAAGTCTGTTTGGATACGGGGAATAATCGTATTAAGCTTTCAGTGAATTTCGAGGTTAGTTGTATTTAATGAACTGCAGCAGTAGTGACCAACTCGTGCTCTTTCTGCAAGAGCACTCTCCACTACACACGAGCAGTATGCGGGAGCAGATTCTAAAGGCTAATTCACAATGAAAATTAAACATAACGTAAGCGTTAACTTAAGAATATAAACGTTACGGTAAAATCAAGATCATTCACGATGGGAACATAAACATAACAGCAAACATGCTTGGTAACCATGGAAACATAACAACGACGCCATTTCCTCATATTCTGTCGTATACTTCAGCGCTCCACGATTGTGTTCTGTTTGCAAAACACGTAAGCATAAGCATGAAAGTTTGGAATTTGCAAACTTTCATGTTTATAATAATAATAATAATAATAATAATAATAATAATAATAATAATAATAATAATAATAATTTATTTATATTTATATTTATTTAATGTGCTGTACAACACCCAGTGGCCAATTACAGTTCAGCACAAATATAACAAAAACATAAAACAAAAATAATTATTACACATAAATATAATTACAATTAATTACAATAATGAAGATGAATTGATAATTAAGAATACTATGAGAACATGATAATTGAGTATAATGCCTAAAAGAATACATAAGTGATAAAACATTGCCAAGAGCAAACTAAGTCTATATATTGAAGGGATCGAATTCGCTGCCAAATAATAATAATAATAATAATGATTTATTTAACCTGGCAGAGTTAAGGCCATACGGCCTTCTCTAACATTCAACGTCTTACGGTAATGTTTATGTCAATGCTTATGTGAATCATTGTGAATGATCCCATTTGGTAGCCTGGGCGCAAACTTCTGTGTGTATGTTACGGTTATGTTTAATTTTCATTATGAATGGGCCTTAAGTCATCGCAGAGATAGATAGACTATGTTGCAATATAGGCGTTGAAGCATCTCTGTCTTCACTCCTTTCTTCACAACTACACTATTACGCAACGCACTCTCTGTTCTGTACTGAACACTGATCGGCAAAAGCTGTGTCACGACAAATGCCCCTGCCCCTACTTAAGCAGGTTAATACGCAGAAAATTAGAATATGTTTCAGTTGTATGGTCACTCGTATACTTACTTTCTTACTTACTTACTTACAGGAGCATGGCCTGTGAAAAAAGCTATGATTACTCTCTGCGAAAATCTGTTACATTCCTTCATAGTGTTCTGCCCAAGGGCAGGTCTTTCACTGCAAACCCAGCATTCTCCAGTTTTCTATTTTCTGCCTTCGTCTTTGTCTCCTCATATGATCCATCTTAATGTGGTCTATCATATGATATATTCTTCTGCCCCGAATCTTCTCCCGTTCAACATTCCTTCCTGTGCATCCCTCAGAAGGCAGTTTCTTCTCAACCAGTGACCAGTGACCTATTTCTGATCAGTTTCAGCATCGTTTTTCTTCACCCACTCTTCCCAACACAGCTTCGTTTCTTATTTTATCTGTCCACTTCACATGTTCCATCCTTCTCCATATTCACATTTCAAATGCTTCTAGTCGTTTCTCTTCACTTCGTTGTAATGTCCATGCATTCTGCCCCATACAATGCTATACTTCACACAAAGCACTTCACATGTCTTTTCCTTAGTTCTTTCTCCAGAGTTTCGCAAAAGATGCTCCTTTTTCTATTGAAAGCTTCCTTTGCCATTGCTATCCTCTTTTTGACTTCTTGGCAGCAACTCATGTTATTGCTTATAGTACACCCCAAGTATTTGAAGCTATCCACTTGCTCTACTGCTTCATTTAGAATTCGCAAGTTTACCTTCTTCGCTTCTCTTCCTATGACCATGGTCTTCTTCTTGTTGGCATTTATCTTCATTCCATACTGTTCACAGCTGTCACTTAGCTCTAGTAGCATATCCCCTATTATCATCTCTTCTTCTACTAACAACGCTATATCATCAACAAATTTTATACACTTTATTCTTCTTCCTCCTACTGTCACTCCTCCCATGTTCTGAAAACAGTTGTTTACTAAATAATCTGTTACAATGAAGTAATATTTGAGCTCTTGTTTTGCATGCATGGTCTGATAACGAATTGTTTCTCATGTTTGATTCGTGATGATGATATTCTTATTGAATTTGGTATTCCCAACAAACTAGTTCGATTAATTAAAATGTGTCTCAGTGAAACATACAGCAGAGTTCGTATAGGTCAGTTTCTGTGAGATGCGTTTCCAATTCACTGTGGGCTAAAGCAAGGAGATGCACTATCACCTTTACTTTTTAACTTTGCTCTAGAGTATGCCATTAGGATAGTCCAGGATAACAGAGGGTTTGGAATTGAACGGGTTACATCAGCTGCTTGTCTATGCGGATGACGTGAATATGTTAGGAGAAAATCCTCAAACGATTAGAGAAAACACGGGTATTTTACTCGAAGCAAGTAAAGGGATAGATTTGGAAGTAAATCCCGAAAAGACAAAGTATATGATTATGTGTCGTGACGAGAATATTGTACGAAATGGAAATATAAAAATTGGAAATTTATCTTTTGAAGAGGTGGAGAAGTTCAAATATCTTGGAGCAACAGTAACAAATATAAATGATACTCAGGAGGAAATTAAACACAGAATAAATATGGAAAATGCCTGTTATTATTCGGTTGAGAAGCTTCTATCTTCCAGTCTGCTGTCAAAAAAATCTCAAAGTTAGAATTTATAAAACAGTTATATTACCGGTTGTTCTTTATGGTTGTGAAACTTGGACTCTCATTTTGAGAGAGGAACATAGGTTAAGGGTGTTTGAGAATAAGGTGCTTAGGCAAATATTTGGGGCTAAGAAGGATGAAGTTACTGGAGAATGGAGAAAGTTACACAACACAGAACTGCACGCATTTTATTCTTCACCTGACATAATTAGGAACATTAAATCCAGATGTTTGAGATGGGCAGGGCATGTAGCACGTATGGGCGAATCCAGAAATGCATATAGAGTGTTGGTTGTGAGGCCGGAGGGAAAAAGACCTTTAGGGAGGCCGAGACGTAGATGGGAAGATAATATTAAAATGGATTTGAGGGAGGTGGGATACGATGATAGAGAATGGATTGATCTTGCTCAGGATAGGGACTAATGTTGGGCTTATGTGAGGGCGGCAATGAACCTCCGGGTTCCTTAAAAGCCAGTAAGTAAGTAAGTTTTATTCGTGATGTTTTTGTCCAGGTTTTGTGGCGTTGAATCTTGGACCTCTTTTAATAGCCCCTCTAGCAGAACACCTGGGTATTCCGAGAGCTGGCTATGGTCCAATATATTTTGTAGCCGTCCCTTGTCTTGCATCTTCGTTAGCTTTTTCATTGCTCCCAGTACCACAATGCTTTAGTGCCCGGATGGTTTTGACCTCATTCTGTCCTGCCAGGGTAGATAGTCTTTCAAGGAATTCCACTGACGCAAGGATCTTGCAGCCTGAAGTTAAATATTGTTATTATTACTATTATTAGTATAACAGTAATATTGTTATTATCAGTACCTGTATTGTAGCAAAAAATTGCTAGAAACTTAATCTAATATTAACGTCAATTTTCAGCTTTGTTATTAAGTTCCAGTGATAATGAAATATGCTTCGCTAAATACGCCGGTCGTTATGGAACGAACAATGGGGCACCAAGCTCGGTTATGCGTCTGGACGGGACGTGGGAATGCCTACAACATCCATTCAGGAATGGCTCCAGCTCCCTCGTGAAACCTAATATTCGATAAGAGGAAACTGCAGACATTCAAATTAATAACGCAACCAGGGTTATGGTTGAGACATTTCTTGCTGCCATTTAGTTTAATAGCACTTGTACCAATACCAGAAACATGTCGATGAAATCAAGAGAAACTGAATGATGAAACGATCTGAAGATAATTTTGTCTAAATGCACTCCTATTTAGGGGTACTTCCTCTTTTACAATAATAATCAGGCTTTGTATACATTAAGTATAACTTACCTGTAACTATAGTACAAGGACATCACTTTATTTTACCAATATTTCTAACATTAACCTGGCTATACTCGGAAACACTGTTACCCCCCTTCCATTACAAGAGTTTGGAGTTGCTAGTGCAATATGTAAACAAATCATTTTACTAGCTATAGGAGGAGAGAAAAATAGTGTATCCATTTATGTTACAGGGAAATACAGTATTACGATTTTCAGTTTGGTCATTACTTTTACAGTATTTTATTTAAAAAGCAGTAGAATAGTAACAATTTTTTTTTTCACAAACTCAACTCTCCAGGCGGTTATACATATTATGTAATGTCTACTTTATTCAGCATATTACTAACCTCATTTATTCCTGAGAATTTTGTGAGCACTTCCGTAAGAAACCCCAATTTCTACAGCTAACTTCTTGACCGACTTATTAGGACTTCGCTGCATCCTTTCTCTAGCATCTTCTACAGCATCTTCTGTCACCTTTGTTCGCCATTTTACACTTTTCTTCCTTTCTGTATACTCTGTTGCTCTAAATTAATCTACCAAATTAATGACATTTCTACGAAAATATTCCGTAATGATATAATCAGGAAATGGTTAAAAAAAAAAAAAAGGAAAAAACTGTTATTCACATTCGGTTATATTGTAAATCCAGTTTCCACCATCGTCCTTCATACCTACAAACAGTAAAACAAAACTCTTGTTTAAATAATGCTGTTAAGTACCGTACCATATTATAAGGTACCGTACTTTCGGTAACTCTAATCTTCACTTGTGCTCAGTCCACACAGATAAATTCAGTTACGCTACACACCATACCTGTGTGAAAATAAACTTCAATAATATAAGCTTTTTCTTCTGTAGATAATCCAACATATTTATGAAACACATTGTACTCTGTACTGTTTACTTCACTGCTAGCAACAGCGGCCGTATGTTTGTGTGACTGACGTTAGCAAGGACATTAGTGAAAGAGTTGGGAGTCAAGTACATTTAGAAACGCAGGTATAATAAAAATTGAAGTAAAAATAAAATGATGTTCCTGTATAAAGAATCATAAAAAATTTGTTATATAGGAGACAAGTCATAGATTTTATCTAAATGCACCCCCTATAAGGGGTAGTTTCTCTTTTACAATCATAATCAGATTTATGTAGATATATGCTACTTGTAACTGCTTTGTCATCTATAATGAAAATATGTTAAATAGGAGACAAGCTATTAATTTTGTCTAAATGCACCCCTGTTTGAAGAAATATATTGATTTTTTCTATCATAATAGCCCTACTTGATCCCACAGGCCTACCATCTTGTTTCGATCAGTGATAAAACTGCAGTTAATTGGGTCGATACAAAGTTTTATGTGGCATGTAGAGAGAAACTAATTCGGTAAAAGGGCCATAAAATTGACTGTACTGTTTTAGTGTGTCCGATAAAATTGGTGTAGTAATTGTAGGATTAGAAGAGCTGTCAGGAAAGTTGCTGGCTGCGGTGGTAATACACACACCATACTACACTTCGATTACTATAAAATTTAATTGTTCCTGAACATTTCAAACTGTAATTGTACATAACTTTACATAAAATTACTTCTGAATATTAAAATTAATTTCTTCTATTTATTTTTCACGTATTTGGCTTAATTAAACCTTTAAGGCTTCAGTCGAATATTGCATTTTTTCCTTGGTCGTCCTACAGCTCCTACTGGTTTCAGTGTACTTACTTACTTAATTAATTACTTACTTACTTACTTATTTACTGGCTTTTAAGGAACCCGGAGGTTCATTGCCGCCCTCACATAAGGCCGCCATTGGTCCCTATCCTGAGCAAGATTAATCCAGTCTCTATCATCATAACTCACCTCACTCAAATACATTTTAATATTATCTTACCATCTACGTGTCGGCCTCCCCAAAGGTCTTTTTCCCTCCGGTCTCCCAACTAACACTCTATATGCATTTCTGGATTCGCCCATACGTGCTACATGCCCAGCCCATCTCAAACGTCTGGATTTAATGTTCCTAATTATGTCAGGTGAAGAATACAATGCGTGCAGTTCTGTGTTGTGTAACTTTCTCCATTCTCCTGTAACTTCATCCCTCTTAGCACAAAATATTTTCCTGAGCACCTTATTCTCAAACACTCTTAACCTATATTCCTCTCTCAAAGTGAGAGTCCAAGTTTCACAACCATAAAGAACAACCGGTAATATAACTGTTTTATAAATTCTAATTTTCAGAATTTTTGACAGCAGACTGGATGATAAAAGTTTCTCAACCGAATAATAACAGGCATTTCCCATATTTATTCTGAGTTTAATTTCCTCCCGAGTATCATTTATATTTGTTACTGTTGCTCCAAGATATTTGAACTTCTTCACCTCTTCAAAAGATAAATTTCCAATTTTTATATTTCCATTTCGTACAATATTCCCGTCACGAGTCATAATCATATACTTTGTCTTTTCGGGATTTACTTCCAAACCTATCTCTTTACTTGCTTCGAGTAAAATTCCCGTGTTTTCCCTAATCGTTTGTGGAATATCTCCTAACATATTCACGTCATCCGCAAAGACAAGTAGTCAATTCCAAACCCTCTCTGTTATCCTGGACTTTCCTAATGGCATACTCTAGAGCAAAGTTAAAAAGTAAAGGTGATAGTGCATCTCCCTAGGACTCGCGTTACGGAATGCGCGTTGGTTCGGTTCCTCATGGGGGAAGAAATTTTCTCATGAAATTTCGGCCAGCGTATGGGACCAGTGCCCACCCAGCATCGTGATGCACTTGGGGAGCTACGATAGGTAGCAAAATCCGGTTGCGAATACCAGCTATAACGGCTGGGGGGATCATCGTGCTAACCACATAATACTTCCATTCTGGTTGGATGATCGCCCACCTCTGTTTCGGCATGTGGGCGTGAGGCCAGAAGCCGGCTGGTCGGTCTAGGCCCTTCACGGGTGTAGCGCCATGGATTATTTATTATAATGCATCTCCTTGCTTTAGCCCACAGTAAACTGGAAACGCATCTGACAGAAAGTGACCTATACGAACTCTGCTCTAAGTTTCACTGAGACACATTTTAATTAATCGAACTAGTTTCTTGGGAATACCAAATTCAATACGAATATCATATAAAACTTCTCTCTTAACCGAGTCATATGCCTTTTTGAAATCTATGAATAACTGATGCACTGTACCCTTATACTCCCATTTTTTCAGTGTATATTTACTTATTTAATGTCGAGACACTTGATGCATTGTCATTTGCCTTGTTCCTTCCCAGTACAATGATGTTAAATATTGTGGACAGTTTTTCAAAGCTGCGGTTTGTTTACTGCGATCATTGCCCGATGTACATCGCTAGCGATTGTCTCATGTCGGTGACACTTGTGGGATCTAGGCCTATATTCGGACAGTTGACTAACAACAGCAATATATCGTTAAATATCAGTTCTATCAAAATTTTACGTACCGGTTACCATAAAACTTGTTGAAAACATTTTAAAATAAGTTTTCTTATGTAATATTCTCGTAAAAATCAATAATAATTGAAGCGGTTAGAAATAAAGGGGTGTAAGTAACATTCTAAAATATTGATTTAAGTGCATTCAGGGTCAAGTAAAGTATTTAAATTTTCAGTGGTAAAGGGATATATCTTTTAATCACATCACACATTAACATTTAAAATTAAAACTTCCCGGAATTTACGAAGGCTTGGTAACTTTAAGGCCAGGTTTTATAAATATGGTTAATCTAAAGGTTATGTTAAACCTAAGTTAAAGCTAACCATGAGTTTAACTCAACGTGCCTTATTACAGAGTCTCGGTTAAGTTAAACCGTAGTGAAATACGATTGGTATTACTGCTAGGAAAGAAAAAAAGAACATCGCAACTGTTTAATTATATTATAAAACTTGTTGAAAACATTTTAAAATAACTTTTGTTATGTAATATTCTCGTAAAAATCAATAATAATTGAAGCGGTTAGAAGTAAAGGGGTGTAAAGTAACATTCTAAAAAATTGATTTAAGTGTATTAAGGGTCAACTAAAGCATTAAATTTTCAGTGGTAAAGGGATATAATCTTTTAATCACATCACACATTAACATTTAAAATTAAAACTTCACGGAATTTACGAAGGCTTGGTAACTTTAAGGCCAGGTTTTATAAATATGGTTAATCTAAAGATTATGTTAAACCTAAGTTAAAGCTAACCATGAGTTTAACTCAACGTGCCTTATTACAGAGTCTCGGTTAAGTTAAACCGTAGTGAAATACGATTGGTATTACTGCTAGGAAAGAAAAAAAGAACATCGCAAGTGTTTAATTATATTATAAAAATTGCTGAAAACATTTTAAAATAACTTTTGTTATGCAATATTCTCGTAAAAATCAATAATAATTGAAGCGGTTAGAAGTAAAGGGGTGTAAAGTAACATTCTAAAAAATTGACTTAAGTGTATTAAGGGTCAACTAAAGCATTAAAATTTCAGTGGTAAAGGGATATATGTTTTAATGACATCACATATTAACATTTAAAATTAAAACTTCACGAAATTTACAAGGCTTGATAACTTTTAGGTCCGGTTTTATAAATATGGTTAATCTAAAGATTTTGTTAAACCTAAGTTAAAGCTAACCATGAGTTTAACTCAAAGTGCCTTATTACAGAGTCTCGGTTAAGTTAAACCGTAGTGAAATACGATTGGTATCATTGCTAGGAAAGAAAAGCAGAACATCGCAACTGTTTAATTATATTATTGATTTAAAATAGCCGACGCTCGTGGAGAATCTTCATTAAGAAACATCTTTGTTCTTCGATATTAGAGAGAGTATCATAAAAGAAACCTAAAGAGGACCAATACCGTGTACTTCAGTATGCTTGTCAGACTTAACCTCAAATAGTTTCTTAACGCTGGCTACGAACATTATACTCCTAAACACAATGCTACCAACCTAAACCTTGCATGACCATCCGCAACCTAATTCCACACAGAATCAACTGAGTAATGAAGTAATAATATTAGTGAGAGTATTTTATGTGTTGTCTAGAATATTTATGAAACAGAATTCAGTAAAACAATAAAATTATTTTACGAGTCTAGTAAAATTAGGTAATATTATTAGTGTGTTTATAAATCAGGTCCTATAGTAAATCTTACCAGGAGACTGTCTGTCACACACAGTACAATGTGCGGTGGGTTTATAGTAGATTTAAGGACACCTCCGAAATCTTCCATCGTTTCCAGTATGCCTACTACCAGAGGAAAAATAGCGCAGCGTAACTAGTAACTGATGCAGAGATTCAACAGAATGTTTTCAAAAATAAAAAATAAATAATTTATCTTTTCAAATAATCTTTAAATTCAAATCCTAAAACACATATTTTTGCACTTTTTCATTTTTCTGTTGCATGTTGTATCCGAGGTTCAATTTTTCGAAACAAGGTTAGGACTACAAGCCTAATTCTGAAGGTTAGGACTGTCTGCTTCGAAAACCTCAATCTGTTTTAAAACTTACGTTCATTTATATATATTTCAAAATGGTGCACTCTATTTCGAAAAATTCTTGGCCGCCGTGGTCGTTCAGTAATATTGATCACTCACATATCGTCACTCATAAGTTCTTGGAAAACATCTGCAATATCCATGTGTATTGCGGGAACCGCCATCTTGCACTGTTGAGTCTTGAACTGCAGTTTAAACGGCAGAGAACTAGTCTGTGTAGCTCTACTGATGAATTGTATATAGGCCTACTGTAAATTGAATGGTAGTCTGTATAGCTCAATTGATGAATTGTATATGCTGTAAATTGTATAGTAGTCTGTATAGCTCAACTGATGAATTGTTTATGATTATAAATTGAATTAATCTACTTGATATTAATTGCACAAATTTGTACAGCTTAATGAAAGTATGCTACTTTGTATTGTATATATTTGTATAGTTTTGGCCGATGAATTGTATATGCTTTAAATTGAATAGTAATCTATATAGCTCTATTGATAAATTGTTTGTGTTTGTAATTTGAAGTAGTTTGCATGATATATATTATCAATTTCTGTATATCACAAGTGGTTGAATTGTTTATGCCTTAAATTTGATTAACTTACTTGTTTTGTATTATACATATAGCTCAACTGATGAATGATCGTTTGCGTTTGTAAATTTAATAAGCTGATTGGCTATGTTTTGTATACTTTTAGTAGAGCCATCGATGTAGCTCAGTCGGCAGACTCGCTGGGCTGCTGATCCGGAGCTGCGTTCGGGCTTGGGTTGGATCCCCCTTTGGTCTTTGGTTTCTTCTGAGGTTTTCCACAGCCGTGGGACTGAAGCCGGATGGTCTATGGCGAGTCCTTGGCATCAACTCCTTTGATTAGATTACCCCTCTTTGATTTGATTACCTGGTTGGGTTTTTCCGAGGTTTTTCCCAAACCAAAAGGCAAATGCCGGGTAATATTTTGGCGAATCCTCGGACCTCACCTCATCTTACTACATCTTGCCAAAATACTGTAAAAAAATTGCACGAAATTGTAAAAATTGTAGAAAATTACTAAATTGTAAAACTATAAAAATTTGTAAAAATTGTAATTGTAATTTTGTAAAATTTTGACTTGTTCCACATCTTAAAGCTTCATTGCTCATGTAAGATCTATGGAATAAAATAAATGAATGAATGATGAAGTTAAACTCAAGTTAAACTGGTAGTTAAAATTTATAATACGAAGTAGAACGAAAAACTTCAGTTTAAACTGAACGTAAGGTTTAAATGGCGTTTATAATACCGGCCCTTAATCACATTTTCTATAAAGTAACTGAAGTACACTTACACCTCTTTGCTTCTCACTGCCTCAATTGAGTATTTAGATTTAATATGTCAGGCCCCCCTTTATATAAATCCTACAGACAGCGGACTTATGCTTGACTTTGATTCGAAATGTTCTGGACGTGATTTGCAACTTGAAGGTTTTTCTTTCTCTTCCCACTCACCCCCCTTTCCACCAGTTCGTTCTGCTAAACCTCGTATCTCATTTTTGTTCAAACATGATTTCCCATATCTCCGTACCGAATCCCCCCTCCGTCCTGAAGAACTTGATACACCCTCTAACCAAGTCCATCCCTTACAGTATTGCTGATTCGGTAAGAATCTCCCTCATCCCCTCCGGCTCAGTCAAGTTTTCATATAATACTTCTTGATTCTGCTGTCAGCTTTTTTCTGTCTTTCTTTCAATAACATCTATCAGGCGCTCGATGGACGTTGCTACATTCGCAGGCAAAACCACAACACTGGCACTCCAAGCGCGGAACGTGACAGGGGTTCATTTTTCAGAAAGGCGATAATGCGGCGTGGAAGTGCGAAATTATACAGAATTTCTATGCTGAAGAAATCTATATATTACTAGTTCAGTACCAATGAAGATCAATCAGACGAAATATTATCTTTTGTTTCTAGGTCGAGCGAATAATCAATACAGACAACACTGGTGAATGCATAGAGAATTTATTTGATCTAACTGAATGCAGATCAAAGCTGTAGTGTTTACAGATACAAATCAAGTACAAAATACCAAGTAAACCGCTCAACGTAAGGTCTCACTATGGGCCTTATTTAAATACTTTCATTTTTCATTACGACTTACTACTACTACTACTACTACTGCTACTACTACACCTACTACTACTACTACTACTAACACCACCACTACCACTGCCATTACCACTACCACCACCACCACCAATACTACCACTAATAATACCACTACCACTACTACTACTGCTGCTACTGCTACTACTACTATTACTACTGCTACTACTACCACCACTACCATTACCACTACCACCACCACCACTAATACTACCACTAATAATACCACTACTACCACTACTACTACTACTACTACTGCTACTATTACTACTACTACTACTACTGCTACTATTACTACTACTACTAACACCATCACTACCACTACCATTACCACTACCACCACCACTAATACTACCACTAATAATACCACTACTACCACTACTACTACTACTACTACTGCTGCTGCTGCTACTACTACTACTGCTGCTACTACTACTACTACTACTACTACCACTACTACTACTACTGCTACTACTACTACTACTGCTACTACTACTACTACCACTACTACTACTACTGCTATACTACTACCACCACTACCACTACCATTACCACTACCACCACCACTAATACTACCACTAATAATACCATAACCAATACCACTACTATTACTACTACTACTACTACTACTACCACCACTACCACTACCATTACCACTACCACCACCACCACCACTAATACTACCACTAATAATACCACTACCACTACCACTCCTACTACTACTACTACTACTATTACTACTGCTACTACTACTAATACTACTACTACTACTACTACTACTACTACTTACATACAAATGGCTTTTATTCATTGCCGCCCTCACATATGCCCGTCATCGGTCTCTATCCTGAGCAAGATTAATCCAGTCTCTACCATCATATCCCACCTCCCTCAAATCCATTTTAATATTAACCTCCATCTACGTCTCGGCCTCCCCAAAAGACTTTTTCCCTCCGGTCTCCCAACTAACACTCTACATGCACTTCTGGATTCGCCCATACGTGCTACATGTTCTGCCCATCACAAACGCCTGGATTTAATGTTCCTAATTATGTCAGGTGAAAAATATAATGTGTGCAGTTCTGTGTTGTGTAACTTTCTCCATTCTCCTGTATCTTCATCCCTCTTGTTTTTTTGTAGGTTATTTTACAACGCTTTATCATCATTTTAGGTTATTTAGCGTCTGAATAAGATGAAGATGACAATGCCGGTGAAATGAGTCCGGGGTCCAACACCGAAAGTTACCCAACATTTGTTCATGTTGGATTGAGGGAAAACCTCAGAAAAAACCTCAACCAGTTAACTTGTTCCGACCGGGAATCGAACGCAGGCCACGCGCTAATCGTTACTCCACAGGTGTGGACTCATCCCTCTTAGCTCCAAATATTTTCCTAAGTATCTTATTCTCAAACACCCTTAACCTCTGTTCCTCTCTCATAGTAAGATCCACGTTTCACAACCATACGGAACCACCGGTAATATATAACTGTTTTATAAATTCTAACTTTCAGATTTTTGAGTATGCTTAAATGCGACAGGCTCATGTCAATAGATTTACTGGCATGTAAAAGAACTCATGCGGGACAAAATTCCGGCACATCCGGCGACGCTGATATAACCTCTGCAGTTGCGAGTGTCGTTAAATCATATTCATTAATTACGTATAATTTATCAACCAAGATGTCGACTAACAAAAACAAGTGAATATTTAGAAATAGTGGCAATGAAAGTGTTTAATAAAGTATCCAAATATTTATTTATCCTGAGCAGTGGTGAATTTCAAAATGTTGTCCCTATTTGGCTATTACCAAGCTCCTTGTGGCATACTCGTAAAAGAATTTAATTCTAATTTTTATTGACTGATGTAATAACTGGCAAGGCTACAACACTAAGAAATTGTATCCAAAGACTGTAATATAACTAACTAACTAACTAACTAAATAAATAAATAAATAAATAAATAAATAAATAAATATATAATAAATAAATAAATAAATAAATAAATAAATAAATAAATAAATAAATAAATGAATAAATAAATACTTACTTACTTACTGGCTTTTAAGGAATCCGGAGGTTCATTGCCGCCCTCACATAAGCCCGCCATTGGTCCCTATCCTGAGCAAGATTAATCCAGTCTACATCATCATATCCCACCTCCCTCAAATCCATTTTAATATTATCTTCCCATCTACGTCTCGGCCTTCCCAAAGGTCTTTTTCCCTCCGGTCTTCCAACTAACACTCTATATGCATTTCTGGATTCGCCCATACGTGCTACATGCCCTGCCCATCTCAAACGCCTGGATTTTATGTTCCTAATTATGCCAGGTGAAGAATACAATGCGTGCAGTTCTGTGTTGTGTAACTTTCTCCATTCTCCTGTAACTTCATCTCTCTTAGCCCCAAATATTTTCCTAAGCACCTTATTCTCAATCACCCTTAACCTATGTTCCTCTCTCAAAGTGAGAGTCCAAGTTTCAAAACCATAAAGAACAACCGGTAATATAACTGTTTTATAAATTCTAACTTTCAGATATCTTGACAGCAGACTGGATGATAAAAGCTTCTCAACCGAATAATAACAGGCATTTCCCATATTTATTCTGTGCTTAACTTCCTTCCGAGTATCATTTATATTTTTTTACTGTTGCTCCCAGGTATTTGAATTTTTCCACCTCTTCAAAAGATAATTTTCCAATTTTTATATTTCCATTTCGTACAATATTCTCGTCACGAGACATAATCATATACTTTGTCTTTTCGGGATTTACTTCCAAACCTATCTCTTTACTTGCTTCAAGTGAAATTCCCGTATTTTTCCCTAATAAAATAAATAAATAAGTAAAAAAATAAGCGAAAAAGTAAAAGAGTAAGTAAGTAGGTAAATAAGTAATTAATTAAATTAGTAAGAAAGTAAGTAAATAATTAAATAAATACATAAACGAATAAGTAAATGAATAAATAAAATACAAACAACTGTTGTAGCATAATAACTCTTCATCATTATTGCAATTGAATTAGTATTTACTCTGTTTATTTGACAAGAAATGTTGTTTGTCGATTGTTCTCTGATTTTATTGAAACAATAGAGGAATCCGATACCTATTCAAGGAGAGATAAAGCGAGTAGTTCTGAGAGCAGGACATCGGCGTGGTTTATTCATGACGGCATCGGCCTCATTTCGGTCGAGTGGCCAGATACTGTTTCCACCTCTCACGGACAACCATTCCTTGGTCCCGCCGCCACCTTGGACCTGACTTCTCTTTCAGAATCATCTAAAATTCATCGTTTACGCTAAAGCTAGTCGAAAAATTGAAATGTCTCGCCAGTGTATACAATGCTTCCAGCGTCTTAACCTTTGCATCCAAAGCACCTGTTCCGAGGTCAGGCGGTTAATAGCGTGGACACATACTGCAAAATATCCTCATTGCTCTCAAACTCTGAATCTGTTTTAAAATTTAATATCGCACTTTAAGAAAGAGGTTTCACAAGGAGATATAGCTGTAACAATTTGTCCAGTAGGTTAACTCGCTCTAGCCCTTTGACTTTTTCTGAAAGAGGTACAGCCCTGCAAAATATTGTTCGTGCTTTTCACATCATTGGCGTTCTTCCTAGAACGGCGTTTCTCAAACTATGGTCCGCGGACCACCTGTGGCCCTCGAGTTCTGTCCTTTTGGTCCTTCAAAAAGACAGAAGGAAAAATAAAATTCAAACGAATTGCGTATCACACTATAGCTGACTTTAGAAATTAGACAATCGCCTTTCACTTTTTCTCCGAGTACTAATATTTTGTAAAATTTCTTACCCTACCCGTCTACCCACTTCCCACTCCATTCTCAGCAACAAAAGAGGGATTTAAAGCACTATGAACGTGGCGTTTCTCGCCATCTTTTCCGTGCATATCTGGTGCCGAGCCTATAACCCAGCCAGGGACGCCGAATTCATAACAGAGGACCAAAGTACCGAACCTTTTCATGTATTGATGACTTTCTTAATAGTTTGCCGACACTCAGGCTGCACATTGAAATGGGCACGTACTGTACATTGTACACCAATAATAGAACGTGCCAAATTACATTTATACTTGTTGAAAATCGGGCATGTTTCTGTATTAATCTTTTTATTTGTTTTTCCAGATGACGATAAAAAAAATTTAGACTCCGCCTATTTTAAAATCCGACAGGTTTACTTTTTACACCGTATTTTTGTAACCAGAATTATGGGAGCCTTACATATTATAAAATATTTGTTCATAATATTGATGAAACATTTCTTATTTTAACGAAAAATTAAACAATTGACAGATACTAATTTAATATTTTGTCAAATAAAATCTGACGATCATTAGTGAACCCGGCAGAAGGGCTTCCAAAAGCGTTCTTTGACTAGCCAGACATAAGCATTGTTTGTAATCCTAAGCAGTAAAGAAAGCCTTTACAAAGGCGATACACAATAAGAGGGAAGGTTGAATATTGAAAAGCTGGAATTTCTGTTGTGTGTTCCTCAACTAGCAGGAGTTGAAAAACTGAAATGCTGGTCGGAATTATATCGGAATATCGGCCTGACGCTGAAGTAACACGGATCCGCATCCGCTGTAGGCAAACTGAGACTGCAGCACAAAGAACACTGTTTCAATTGTGAGCATGTTGTACACAATACACCTAGTACTGATATTGTTTTACCAGATATACACAAGTTTGAATAAACTATGGCTGCCTGGCGACCAACAACGGGGGAAACTTACGCTCCACTCCACAATCGGAATAACGAACAAACGGTTAGAGTCCTGTCTTTGTTGTGGGACGTGTGGCGGGAGAGAGGGTGCAGTTGCTTCTGACAGTACAGTACCTCCAAAACGAAGAACCACTTGTGACGAGAAATCCAACTTTTGTACACGGGTCATAACCCGATCATAACAAGGAGGGTCTGACTCTTTTGATGAAAGGTATGTCATCACTGTTGCCAACATATCGCCCTACAATCTCGCTAACTTTTCAACAAAAAGTAGCTAAATCTCTCCAAAATTTGAATAATTTCAAGAAAAAATTGTTCCGGAACCGGGTATCGAACCCGGGACCCTTCGCTTAGCGCGCGAACGCTCTACTGACTGAGCTACCCCAGGAACCATACACGACACCGTCACAATTTTTCCTTTTATATCCACACAACTCAAATGAGCTGACAAGACGCCAGAACTCAACTGTAAGTGCACACAATACTCTGTGTGACTTAAATTGTGGCTTTCTGTTAACGTACCTCCAGTAACGAATGTATTATACAAATCTGGCTTTCAGATAGTAGCTCCCTGTAAAGCAGGTTTGAATAATTTCAAGGAAAAATTGTTCCGGAGCCGGGTATCGATCCCGGGACCCTTTGTATTATACAAATCTGGCTTTCAGGTAGTAGCTCCCTGTAAAGCAGGTTTGAATAGTTTCAAGGAAAAATTGTTCCGGGGCCCGGTATCGATCCCGGGACGTTAACAGAAAGCCACAATTTAAAGTCACACAGAGTATTGTGTGCACTCACAGTTGAGTTCCGGCGTCTTGTCAGCTCATGTGAGTTGTGTGGATACAAAAGGAAAAATTGTGACGGTGTCGTGTGTAGTTCCTGGGGTAGCTCAGTCGGTAGAGCGTTCGCGCGCTAAGCGAAGCGTCTCGGGATCGATACCCGGCTCCAGAACAATTTTTCCTTGAAATTATTCAAACCTGCTTTACATGGAGCTACTACTGAAAGCCAGATTTGTACTGTCCAAAATTTGTTAAAAAATCCCCAGAAATGTCGCTAAAAATTATAAATATCACTAAATAAAAATAAGAAAAAGATACATATGGGGAGAAAAATATAATTTCCTCGTCATCCCCTCTTCTGCGGAGTCTGGTTGTGTTGTTGACGGCTGTGATGTTGAGGTGGAAGCTGTGGGAACAGCTGATTGTGAATACACTGCACTTGATCCAATCATTGACACTACACTTTCCGGCAAATTGTAAGTGTGGAAATTTTCACTCAAGCTTTTGATCACAATTTTTTTTTTTTTTTTGTGAAATCTAATATTTTTTAAATCTTCTATATTAAAATATATTAAAGCCAGCAAAAACTACAGTCTCATTTGCTTCACACGAACTGTCTGCACAAAATTCCAAAACTCAATTGCCGCACGTCGGTTCGGAGTGGAAAATCTCCGCGTTGCGAGGAAGAACCAAGAATTAGCTGGGCTTGCGACTCGTCACGTGACAATCAAAGGTGCCACCGTTTATGGGTGTTGGAGCAGTAGTATTGAGAGAGAGACATAGCCCGTGAGAACCATTGAATCAACATCTTTCAGCCCTGATCACTGATCACAAATATTGTATACTAGCCGTACCCGTGCGCTCCACTGCACCTGTTAAAAATAAATATAAAGTAATTACGTAATTAAAATAGGACGTTTGATCCAGGGAACATTCGTGTTTGATAGAAGGATAAATCTTTTAATATGTTACTTAATTTAAATTGCATCCAAATAATTAAAATGCGATCATTTTGGTCCAGAGACACTCATTTGGTGCAATGACAATTCCTTTAACCTGTTTCTTAATTTTTATTACATGCAACCATAGTTTAATGAAGATTGACATCATTTAGATTTAATGTGTATATTTTATTTTACTTGTTATAGGTTTCCATTGAATTACGGTAATAACTTAATTTTAACCCTTGTTTTCTACGTATTCAGTAAATGGCGCTTGACCCACTATGGTTCTGAACCCTTCAAATAACTTAAATTATATTATATAATATTACATTACATATGTTATATTATATTATATTATATTATATTAGAAGTTACTGTAATAACATTATAGCATTATGTCCATCTAGAGAAACTACACTTTCCAATAATAATTAATTATACAAATCGGTTAATTTAGCTTCCGATATTACTTCATACAAACACAGAAACATTCTCTGTAGGCTATCTTCCATAGCTTTCGATTGGTGCTGTCCAAGGCCCTTTATAGACGAAGTCATTTGTTTTTTAATTCATTACACGGCCTTAGATGGCAGTTATTTTAATTTTAAAACTCATTTATCTCATTAAATATCAGTCCTATCAAAATTTTTCAAGGAATAAAACTTATCGCAAATTATTTTTGGAGAAACGTTTGTTATGTAATATTTTTCACAAAAATCAATAATAAGCGAGATATTTCGATTTATTTAATTCAGGCCCCCTTATAACCCCCCTTTTAAATAATGTATTTTGAATGCCATATAGCCTAAAATGTAAGTTACAACGAACTTAATTTATATTTCAATTTTCATCGAAATCCGTTTAGCCATTATCGCGTGAAAAGGTAACAAACATAGACAGACAGACAGACATACAAACAAAATTTTCAAAAAAAGCGGTTTTCGGTTTCAGGGTGGTTAATTATATATGTTAGGAGCAATTATTTTTGGAAAATCGAAAATTACCAGAAAAATTTCGGCTACAGATTTATTATTAGTATAGATGAAATCAGGGCTTTCACGTATGAATCATTAGACTACTCAGTCTTGCACCCATGCCTCTTCTAAAACTGAGAAGTGCAGGACTTCAGTTGAATGTTTTAACTTAAAAGAAAAGAAAAAGTGGAAGAATATAAAAATCAGCAGAAAAGTCGCTAATCATATTTTACAAAATTTGCCGCAGAGACTGATCCAAAATTCCCTAGATTTTGCGACTTATCGCTAAATATGGCAACACTGTATGTCATCATGGAAGTTCGTCAGTTTCCCGCGTTGGGCCGGAGTGTTAAGTCTGTTCTAAATACAGGGGAAAAACTATGGTCTTCTTCTTGTTTAGTCAACTGTTCGAAGAGAGGTCTGGACCCTACAAGTAACACCAACAAGACATCATTCATGAGGCAACTAGGCCAGGAGATAATGGGGTAGGGTGGCCAGTTCCTTTCGCCCTCCATTGAATACATCGCTGACTAGTTACATATTCCACTAATCTGACAAGAAATGTATGCAAACAATTGAAGTTAAATAAAACAACCAAACAAAAACTTTCTGGCACGGGTATTGTTGAAACTTCAAGTATGAAATTCGCCATGCCATTTCTTAAGGGGACACTCAACTATATTTTGGAACTTTTTTCCTATTTGACCAATCTTTTTCAAATTTGGAGAAAAAGTTTAATATACACATGCAAAATCTCAGCTCATTAGATCCAATACTTTTCAAAATAAAAAAAAATTTCAATTTTTAATCAATCATTAATTGAAATATCACTTTTAATTATCATTTTTTATTTTTTGGCTTTGTGCATTTGACTGTGACTTCTCAATGAATAGGGGAAGAATTCTGCTTATTGATTTAGTTCTGTCACGTAAATTAGTGTAGAAATTTAATTTTTCATTTCTATGACACTTTTTCTCCAATTTTTAAGTTGAGTATCCCCTTAAAATGTTGTAGAAACTTGGAAAAACTGAATTATATTTATAATACATCTTGATCACACAGCTTTTAACACTATACCAGTTTGTAAAACGTATTATTTGTCTTTCACGTGTTAAATTTTATGTTATCTTGTTAACAAGTTTCAGCCTGCTATTGGCCATCATCAGAACTGGTTGTTGCTGGTCTTAGCGCCTTTTGTTTTGTTTCCTGTGGGGATGTGTTTGTATAGTGTAATGTGGAGTCAAAGAGTGTGTGTGTTCTGAAATTCAGTTGTGTGTTGAGAATTTCATTTAGGTGTGTTTTTGTGTGTTTGTATATTTCGTACTTAAATTTCCTCATATAAATACATGTGTAAATGTTGGTAACTGTGGACAATGGTTGTTATGAGAAAAATACTCTGTTGTAACTGAAGTATGCCTCTCTTTTAATCTTCTTTTTCTTTATTATATCCTGTTTCTTCTCCTTGCGTTGCTTACGTTTCTTCCATGGGGTTACTTCTGCACCTAAAGATGACTCCATACCTATACTTGTTTTTTTTTTTAAAGATAGGACATGACAGGAGCGTTGCGATCGGAAAAACAACTGAATGTCACATAGCGTGGTAGGCCTGCTGCTATGGTAATAACGGTCGAGTTGCCAAACTTACCGTTCCCGTGTGGCGAGTGCTTAATAGCTCTCTTGGCGACATTTATTGTGCACACAATGTTAGCATTGGTACGCTTCGTCTTTGATTCTTCATCGATTTTTGTATTGTTTTCTTACCTTCCCGTCAGTTGTCAATGAATGTTTTAATGTCAGCCATCTTAACATCAATTGCTAGGTTCCATCAGCTGGCAGTGTGGTAGTCCATATTGGCAACATAGCACTGTAGTTCCAAGTTCGGCCGCTTAACTGTCATGTCCCATCTAAAAAAAAAAAAAACAAGTTTAATACAACAATTCACGTTCCAAAGTATTTTTCTCTGAGGTGGCTTTTGCCGCATATACGTAAGACGCAGTACTGCCAATCTACTACAGGTTAAAATTGTGTGGATAAATGTCTGAAGATGATACGAATGAGATATTTGTAAATGCTGCCATCGTTTTGGCTGGACAATGACTGTTTTTTACAAGAAAAAAAGTCTTTAGATTATGATTGTTTTATCAAAACCAATAAAAAAATTTCCACTCATATAACATAATACTAAATACTAAATACTGATCTTGCCCATAGACTACAGCGTGTTCACAATATCTGCGTTCGTTTCGTTTGTAACATTAGAAAATTCGATCATGTAACACCGTCACTAGAATTGTTGTCTTGGAGTCCACTTAAAGAAAGAAGATTCTTCAACTCCCTCTTGTTACTATTTAAAATCATCCACACCTCCACACCCTCTTACCTAGCATCTCGTTTTGTTTACCTTTCACTACCTCGAACCCGGAACATGTACCTTCTCTCTATTCCTCTGCACAGAACATCCTTCTAC
This sequence comes from Periplaneta americana, assembly GCF_040183065.1. Taxonomy (NCBI): domain Eukaryota; kingdom Metazoa; phylum Arthropoda; class Insecta; order Blattodea; family Blattidae; genus Periplaneta; species Periplaneta americana. The sequence continues at coordinate 16,433,715 of NC_091120.1, forward strand.
TCATCATCTTTCAGCATATCTATTCCACGCCTCTGGAACTCTCTCCCTGACCATGTCAGAGACTGTCGGACAATATCAAAATTCAAATTTAAATTTAAAAAATCACATTTTAGTTCATGGAATTGCTTGTTGAACACCTGTCAGGTTGCGCAACTTCGGCTTAACCCATGATGTATAGTAAATATTGTAACTATGCTGTTGTAAAATTGAAAATTAATGTGTAATGTATTTATTATTATTATTATTATTATTATTATTATTATTATTATTATTATTACTATTATTATTATTATTATTATTATTATTATTATTATTATTATTATTATTATTACTTACTTACTTACAAATGGCTTTTAAGGAACCCGAAGGTTCATTGCCGCCCTCACATAAGCCCGCCATCGGTCCCTATCCTGTGCAAGATTAATCCAGTCTCTATCATCATATCACACCTCCCTCAAATCCATTTTAATATTATCCTCCCATCTACGTCTCGGCCTCCCCAAAGGTCTTTTTCCCTCCGGTCTCCCAACTAACACTCTATATGCATTTCTGGATTCGCCCATACGTGCTACATGCCCTGCCCATCGCAAACGTCTGGATTTAATGTTCCTAATTGTAGGGATTCGTAACAAGCTGTTTTTTACGGTGATGGGTTGTTAGCCCATTATTATTATTATTATTATTATTATTATTATTATTATTATTATTATTATTATCATCATCATCAGTTATCACTATCATCATTGCTAGCTCTGTTTTTCTTTCTTTTTTTTCTTGTATTAGTTCGATGAGAGCTCTATAGTGTTCTTTTGACCCTATTGACCCTCTATAGGGCTTTAATTTAATTTGTATTATTTTCATCAGCGTCTGTATTTCTTTTTTGTATTTATATGTGCTATCTGGTAGGATGGAAGAGAAGGCTTTATGGCCTTAATCCTGTCAGATTAAATATATAAATTGCAACATAGGCCTATGGGTTTTTCCCTAACAACTAATACAGTAGAAGGTAGCTACAATATGCTCACCATATGCTTGACATCTCCGATTAACTTTATACATAGAATCAATTTAAGTTGCATGTATTACATATTAAATATATTTCTATAAAATAAAGGTTGAATTTATGGTCTGTCACTATTTCTCTGTACATAGTGCGTGTGTTTTTCAACGGAGCGGTCCGTGGTTCGATTCTTGCCGTGAGTGGAGTTTTATCTTTATTCTAGGGGCTTCGTACTTCACCCTTGTCTTGCTTTCAGACATTCAAATAAAGAAAATCTCCGATTTGAATTTTTTGGATTATGGTTATTTTTTCAAAAATCGCTTCAGTTATTCTTCCTCTGACACATATCGTCAAGTGAGATGTACTGCCTCATAATAGATGTACATATCAGCCAGTACCTAAATCAGATGAAAATAATGATAATTTTTAAAATGTTAATGTTATACAGTAGAACTTGGTTATAACGACATCCAAGGGACCTTGAAAATTATGTTGTTATAAACGAGTGTCGTAGTAACCGAGATTCATATTATCAGTCTAGTGAGGTGGAAAATGAAAAATAATAAACATAATTAGGCTTATTTTAGATTTATGTATTCACTTTTAAGCATACCATGAACACAATAAAATACATGTACAATTATAAATACAATATTCTGTATTAAAACAGTTTGTTCATTGCTCACCAAACTTATTTACTGAGGAGTGAAGTAATCAGTCATTTTACTCTGTTGTCTCCTACTTGCCCAATATACACTTTCTAAATTAAATTCTATGTTCATTATTTCAGTTGCAATTTCACTGCTCCTTCTCCTAGCTTCATACTCCCTCCTCTAGCTTCATAGAAATGTTCACAATTCTAATGGCTTCTAAAGTGTCACTCACTTCTTTTAGTGGCCATACTGCGTTAAAATGCGTGCACTTAGTGAAAACTTCCTGTCGAAACTGACCGCATGCAGGTACCATTAATACCGCATGAATTCGGGCAGGTTACAATGGGATGGGGAATCTGCCTGCATTCCAGAGGTCTGTGATAGAAGGGAACAGTAAAGGATTTGCCAGATTTCAGCAAAATATTTCTTAAAATACTTTGGTTCTTAGAAAATTGTATTCCAAACTGAGGTTGAAAATGACGTTATATGCGAGGTAGACGCATATACGTTTGTCGTATTAAGCAAGGTAGGAAAGCATACAGTGTCTATCAGTATTATTCGTACAGGTGAAAATATGTAACAAATTTAGTGATAAAAGACACATGAAATGCAAGTATTATATTTATCTTTGAAAATTCTGTTCAGCAGCATTATGAATACAAGTAAAACAAAAAATACACTCCATATTAAGATCATAAACATGTAAATAAATAAAATTTAACAAAAAAATAGAATTTCTTCACCTGTCATTTATGTTCGTACACTTAGTAACAAAATTAAACAACTACACATAAATAACAAAAAATTACGTGCTAATATATGATTGCATATCTTCTGGCTTTGATCAATGCCTGGCACCATCTCTGCATGGAATTTACCGACTTTTTACATTGCTGGGGAGTGAACATTCGCCAATCTTTCAGCACAACAGATCTGAAGTGTTCTTTGGACGAAATTGTATTTTTATGTTCATTTTACTTAAATCTTAATGATAAATGCTCGACGGAATTCAGATCGGATGATCGAGGAGGAGTATGAAGTTGCTTCGGGACGTTCCGTATCAACCAGTGTTTGTTCATTTCGGCCGTATGTTTGCTGTCGTTGTCTTGTTGGAAAATGCAGACAGACGGCAAACCCATTTATATTGCACTTTACTTAACATTATTTTTCTTGACGTTGTTATAAATCATTTTGTCCATAATTCCATCAATGAAGTAGATATTACCCACGCCTTTCGCGGACATACAGCCCCAAGTCATTATCCATGTTTCAGAATGGAAGGAGTGTTATCCACTTCGTCGGCCTCATTCTTCTTTCTCCACACTCCATGGGCACCATCGGATCCGAAAGATTAACCTTGGTCTCATCCGACCATATAACACTGTCCGAAAATTCTTGCTCCTTATTTACATGAGCTTTAGCAAATTTAATTCTTGAAACTAGATTTTTCCTATTTACTAAGGGCCTCTTCCTTATCCTTCTACCATGAAATCCATATTTATATAGAACACGCCGCACCGTTGATTCGTTAACAGTCTTCCTTGTGGTTTTTGTCATGAGGGGACGTGGTTTCGGCACACTTAATAGTTGATTTGATTTTATCTGTCTTATGATAAAATGTTCTTCCTTCTCATTAAGTATTTTTTCTTTTGGTTTCCTCTTCTGATTTTCAGTAGATCCACGGTATTAGAATTCATTAACCACATATTGTATTCTGGAATGGCTTTTATTTATTATATTGTCTATTTTCCTTAAAGAATAACCTTTAAGAGTCAGTCTAACTATCGTCCCGTTTAGCTCGGCATTGAGTTCCTTCGACTTGCCTATTTTGAACAGAACTGACTGCTGAAGCAAAACAAACCCTAGGGCACGGGGTAATTCATTGTTTACGTTGCACTCGCTGTTATCATTAGGGCATGGACCCCCGAATATGTGAACATTACTCAAGTGTACGAATATAAATGACATACAATTTTATTTTCAAAGTAACATGTTTATTAATATTTGTGTTATTTAGGGGTTAAAATACAACTGGTTGTAAATTAACGCTCTAAGAAATGGTTTTAAAACATAGTACACTAGTGTTACTGTATAAGTATAATTACTTTGTACAGAATGTTGTTTTATCCGTTTAAAATAAATATGTACGAATAAGAATGATAGACACTGTATGTCTTATGGGGAATTAGTTGGACCACAGAATATTTGACGTTATAGGCGAGGTGTCGCTATAACCAAGTTCTACTGTATTTTCAGAAATTTCATAGGTCATTTTTCTGTGATTTATAGATTATCAACTTCCGAGCCTTCCGATCACTGTGGTCACTATAGTCTGTGAAATATGAAATGAGTGCAGTGTAAACTCGCGGAATACGTCGAAGAATTTTAAAGCTTTCTATTAGCTGAATTTAAATAATGAACATGTTTCATTGTTTGGGAGATATGAACGGTTGATTGCTGTTCAATATGACGCATGCTTGCATTCCTCATTCAGTGCCTTAGTCCCTTTTCCATCAGTAAATAGGGCGACAATTCATAGTGGACGATTATACTTCGAAATTAATCGTGCGAAAGCTAACAGTATCTATGAGAGGAACTGAAACAGAAACCGTTACTGTTATTCGATAATTGAAACTAACGCGTCTGCGGTAGCTGTTAAATTTATTATTGAATGCAACTGCTATTCAATATGGGAGCTGTGTACGTCACAGATACATGTACACGTATTAGCAGACATTCAAGAATTGTAATCAGACCACTGTCTGCCACACAACGGGAAACAGAATTAAAAGGAGTTTACATTGAAACGTTATCGACTTTGCATGTGTTTTCACTACTATTACAGCTTATTTCTTGCTGAAGGAAATGTTAATAACATTTTTCTCGTCTTTACTTATGTATGTATGTATTTATTCACACTGCAGTGGGTATATACCCGGTGGCAGTGGTAACTAATTACACTCAATAATAACAATTATAAACTTATTAATTAAAAATACAATTAATAATAATACTAATAATTAATACTAACAATAATTAATAATAATAATAACAACAACAGGGAATATACTAAATTAAATGAAACGATCACTTAAAATAACATTTGAAATAAATCTAATTTGTATCTTAAAACTAAGATCGAACTAAAACCCACGAGTATGATATGTTCATATCTGCACAAGTACCTTTCAAATTACACTCATTTCGCTGTCAACTCACTCACTGCAATGGAACTACGACACATTGCACTGATTCTATCCTGATTTCACTAACATTTCAAAAACATTTCACTGTTCAAATACTATGCACTGCCACTATAAACTATAAAGCTTCACTGACAGGAACACGTTTCACTTACACAGCACACTTCACTGACACGACATACTTCTTCACTGATACAACACACTTCACTGACACAACATAATTCTTCACTGATACAACACTTCAATAACAACATATCATTTACACCCTTTAAATACTGTGTATAATTACCGTCTATTAGTAAGGTCCTTAAGCCTATTTTTAAATACATTTTTGGTTGTTGGTAAAGCCTTTAGTAAGTCTGCAGGTAAAGCATTCCAGTCCCTGATAGTACGATTGAGAAAAGAAAACTTTCCAGTGTCCGTCCTCTGTCTTCTTTCCCTCAATTTATAAGAGTGGTCGTTCCTTGAAGAGTAATTTGGCGGCTGCAACCTATTTTTTATTTCTCTCCAGGCAGGCTCACCTCTGTATGTTTTGAACAGTGCGCATAATCGAATTCGCGTTCTCCGGTCCGTGAGTGTGTCCCATTTTAATGGTGAATTTTTCCGACAACACTTAAGAGCCCGTTTTTTAATCTTTTCCAGTGTCTTAATATGTTCTAATCTGTAAGGATCCCAACATGCAGCACCATATTCCATTACTGGACGTACTAGTGATTTATATGCAATCTCTTTGGATTTATCAGAACCTTTTCTTAGTACCCTCATCACAAAGTGTAACGCTCTCCATGCTTTTCCCGCTGTGTCTGTAACGTGTTCCCCCAGCCGAGATCGCTGCTAAATGTTATTCCGAGGTATTTACATTTGTTAACTTCCGGAATTGTTTCAACCCCCTAACGTATACGATGCGACTATTTTATTTCTTTTCCTTGTAAAGCTGATGGCTTTCCTCTTTAGAGAATGTATTTTCATTTTGTTGGCTATTATCAATCGTTTATTCTATTGATGTCATTCTGGAGAAGAGTAGTATCTTCATGGCTTTTTATTTCCCTGTATACCATACAATCATCCACGAATAAGCGAACCCTAGACAAGATGTTTACTGGCAGATCATTTACAAAAGCCAAGAATAGAAGAGGCCCCAAGACACTCCCCTGCGGGACTCCGGAAGTAATTTCAATTGAAGAAGTACAGAAATTTATTTGTTTTACGCACACACAGTGTGATTCTTTGACACTCGGGAGGAAATTAAACACTGAATAAATATGGGAAATGCCTGTTATTATTCGGTTGAGAAGCTTTTATCATCCAGTCTGCTGTCAAAAAATCTGAAAGTTAGAATTTATAAAACAGTTATATTACTGGTTGTTCTGTATGGTTGTGAAACTTGGACTCTCACTTTGAGAGAGAAACGTAGGTTAAGGGTGTTTGAGAATAAGGTGCTTAGGAAAATATTTGGGGCTAAGAGAGATGAAGTTACAGGAGAATGGAGAAAGTTACACAACGCAGAACTGCACGCATTGTATTCTTCACCTGGCATAATTAGGAATATTAAATTCAGACGTCTGAGATGAGCAGGGCATGTAGCACGTATGGGGAATCCAGAAATGCATATAGAGTGTTAGTTGGGAGGCCGAAGAGAAAAAGACCTTTGAGGAGGCCGAGACGTAGATGGGAAGATAATATTAAAATGGATTTGAGGGAGGTGGGATGTGATGATAGACACTAGATTAATGTTGCTCAGGATAGGGACCAATGGCGGGCTTATGTGAGGGCGGCAATGAACCTGCGGGTTCTTTAAAAGCCTTAAGTAAAATTGTGATTTTTAAGTATTTTGATAGTCTCAATGTGTAGTAACAATGCTGACGTTAATATAATGTTGATTCTTTAGCATTCTGTACACACCAAAAACAAGCGCCAGAGAAATTAATAAGATCATCAAATACGATTGAGATCTGAAGGAATCAGTGTTATCAACCTGTTTATACTAAAAATTCCTAAAATACCTCTTATTTTTTCCTACAATCCAATAAAACAAAATCCCTAATTTCAAAATACAGAGTGGGGCATGGGAACCAAGTGTTTTTGGAATGGCTTGTACTCGGTCATTATGAAAGGGAGAGACGTGCGGCATGTGACATTCCATTCCGTGGCTCATAGCATTTCACCTGCAGTCGGCATCATGGAGCAGTGGACGCATGTTTGCTTATGATTGTTTTGTTAGAAATGGCGAGTCGGTGAGCTCGATACGGCGTGAGTTTTTCTACAGATTCAATATTAATCGCAATGATTCTGTTCCCATTCGTGACACAATCTTATGTGGGTTAAAAAATTAAAAAAAGGGGCGATACTGAAGAATAAATCGCCCGGCCCCCAACACAGAGTGCGCACTCCAGAAAATGTTCAGTCAGACAAGCGATACTGCGCAGCCCAGGCCGCTCTGCTCGAAGACATTCAACTGCTCTTGGAATCAGCAATCGTACGGTAAGACGGATTTTGCAAGGCTATTTACATTTACACCCAAACAAGATGGGTGGTTTCAGCAAGATGAGGCCACGGCGCATATCTCCAGAGCGTCAGTGGCAGTTCTTTGCCTCCTGTTTTCCAATCGTCTCATTTCGAGATTTGGTGATGTTCCATGGCACCTTTGGTCCCTTGACTTGTCCACGTGATTTTTTTCTATGTGGGTACCTAAAGGCACGTGTTTACGAGGATAAACTCCGAATATTAGATGAATTAAAGGACACAGTACGTCAACACATCACCCAAATCAACAGAGATCTCCTGGAAAGAATAGAGATGAATTTTCGTCAGCGCCTTAAACAATGCGTCAACACAGACGGACATCACATGCCAGATGTAATTTTCCGCTCATAATTGAAATGGTATGTTCTCACAAACGTTGTTCTACGAATAAAATGTGTTGAAAACTGTTTTATGATTATTTTAAAAACACTTGGTTCCTATGCCCCACTCTGTACAATTTCAGCTTAACCCTTAACTGGTACAGTGAGGTCTCGCGGACCGCAGGGTGCAAATCCAATGAGATATCTTATCAGTACCTCAGCAGTCTGTGTAAGGAGTGGCCGTGTTGTGCTTGCTTGTGTCATTGATTTATTATGGTTCTAATTACAGAAGCGGTCTCACTGACTGCGCATACCACTTGCGTTGCTAATATTGTTGGATGAGTCATTATTTCTTCGTATGGGCAGGGTGAATAATTTTATATTCATATGGATATAGGCTAATTATAAGTATTTTTCTTCCTATTGGTTCATATGTACAAGCTGCAGCAATCACAGTTGATTTTGCTAATATTTATTAATTGATTCACCAAGATAATTTCTACCTTGAATCTCCAATATTTTTCCCAACTTGGTTCTACAATAATCTTAATTTAGTTTAAAAAAAACTGCTGACTTGATTCTAGTACAGTAAAGTTCTTGCTTGGATGATCCAGAAGTCTTCTCGTTCTGAATATCATTCATATTATATTGGTATGGCTATTTAAAAATTACGCTCCTATAATTGAAGAGTGTGATGACAAAATTCGCTCAGGCTATTTTATTTATTTATTTATTTATTTATTTATTTATTTATTTATTTATTTATTTATTTATTTATTTATTTATTTATTTATTTATTTATTTATTTATTTATTTATTTAACCTGGTAGAGATAAGGCCATCAGGCCTTCTCTTCCCCTCTGCCAGGGGATTACAACTACAATATTAAGAATACAATTACAATTATAATTACAATTAATATTAAATTTACAAATACAATAAAAATCAAAGTACTAAAAGATTAACTGATTAATAAAAGCTAGACAGTTTACTGTAAAAGTTAAGAAGAGAGAAGCATTTGTTTTATTGATTAAGTAAAAATTAAACTACTCTACGCAGTAAGAAAATGCTTAATAAGCTTGCTTTTGAACGCTACTAAATTCCGACAGTCTCTGATGTCACTGGGTAGGGTATTCCACAAGCGCGAGAGCGAGATTGTGTATGATGATGAATACGATGATATCTTATGTGTTGGTATGGCTAGTATGAGGCTATTTTGCGTGAGTGTGAAGAGATTATGATATGATGACGGGTAACTGAAACGGGAGGCAAGGTAGGTACGTAGGTGTAGAGGTGTGAAGGACTTGGAAAAGGAGAACAAGAAAATGAAAATTTCTACGTTCGTTAAGCTGTAGCCAGGTTAGAGTTTGGAAGGATGGGGTAATGTGGTCAGCGCGACGGACATCGCAGACGAAGCGAACTCAAGAATTATGAACACGTTGTAATTTTTGGAACTGGTTGACATTGAGGTCGGTCAGTAGAAAATCACAATAATCGAAGTGGGGCATTACTAGTGTTTTCACTAGTATTTTCTTGAGTGATAGCGGAAGGAATTTTCGAATGCTGTTTAAGGAATGTAGAATGGAAAGCACTTTTTTGGTAGTATGGGTTACTTGGTTATTCCAGTTTAAATGCGTATCAAAGTAAACTCCAAGGTTTTTAACACAGGAAGCAAAAGGGATTATTGTGTCGTTTAACTTGACTGGAAGAGCAGGATTAATGTTGCATAATAGTCGTTGATGTCCCACTAGGATTGCTTGTGATTTTCTTGCATTGAGAGTCAAACCAAACTTTCTGGCCCATGCAGATATAGATTCAAGGTCCTCGTTAAGATTTTGTATTGCGTCATTGAGTGAGTCAGGGGTTGTATGGATATAGATTTGTAAATCGTCTGCGTAGAGGGGATGTCATTTACGTAAATAGTGAATTTTGCCATTTTTATAGAAATATCTGATTTTTTCTAGATCTCTATCATATTTTAAGCTTCTTTCCTCCAAAACAACGCCAATCCTTGTCTACAAATTTGTGTTGTTGTGCATGCCACTTGAAAGTTCGATCAGTCCGTAAACCGGTGGATAAAAACTGGCCCAGTCCTTTCATAAAAATATACTGAACGTGATTTTTGAATCACACTCATCAATTTACTTAATTACTAGTCATGTATCTATCTTGGCATTTTTATGGATAGCGATCTAAATTGGAACACTCAAGTAACACATTTGCAAAAAAATATTTTCTGAACATCACTCCTTGTTCCATATGAAAGAATTTCTACCACTTAGACTAAAAAAGAATCTTATTCAGACGCTTGTAATGCCCCATTTTGATTAATGCGATTCCTTGCTAACTAATGTAAATTCACTCTTAGCTGAGAGACTACAACGTATTCATAATATGTGCATACGATTCATCTGCAATACTCGTAAATTTGACCATATAACACCTTCCCTCCAGTTACTTTCATGGGTGCGTCTGAAGGAACGAAGAACAATACATTCACTGTCTCTTCTGTTTAGAATCATGCATACTTCTACTCCGAATTATCTGTTATCGCGCTTTCAATTTCTTACAACTCTTCGAAACCGACATTAAGCACTTCTTTCTATCCCTCATCATAGAACGTCTTTATACTCATCTTTCTATACTGTAGAAATACCTCGCATCTGGAATTCCTTACCTAATGACGTCAAGGACTGCTGGACTTCATCACAATTCAAAATTAAATTGGAAAATTTTGTCTTAGTTAATGTTTTTAGGTATTGCTAGAAGTATTGATTTGTGTTTTTTTTCTTTTTCTTTTCAATCTAGATTAAAATTGCAAGTTTCTTGTTTATGTTAGTTAATTAGTTAGGATATAATTAATTACGATATTTAATTACTCATTTAAAGTTTCTGTGACTGCAACCTGTGTATATTTTTGTGTGACTTTTCTTTGTTTATAGTGTTTTTTTCTCTTTTTTATTTCTATTATTGTATTTGTATTCCTGATGTTGTGAAAGAGAAGGCCTGATGGCCTTAACTACACCAGGATAGATAGATAGATAGATAGATAGATAGATAGATAGATAGATAGATAGATAGATAGATAGATAGATAGATAGATAGATAGATAGATAGATAGATAGATAGATAGATAGATAGATAGATAGATAGATAGATAGATAGATAGATAGATAGATAGATAGATAGATAGATAGATAGATAGATAGATAGATAGATAGGTAGATAGGTAGGTAGGTAGGTAGGTAGGTAGGTAGGTAGGTAGGTAGGTAGGTAGGTAGGTAGGTAGGTAGGTAGGTAGGTAGGTAGATAGATAGATAGATAGATAGATAGATAGATAGATAGATAGATAGATAGATAGATAGATAGATAGATAGATAGATAGATAGATAGATAGATAGATAGATAGATAGATAGATAGATAGATAGATAGATAGATAGATAGATAGATAGATAGATAGATAGATAGATAGATAGATAGATAGATAGATAGATAGATAGATAGATAGATAGATAGATAGATAGATAGATAGATAGATAGATAGATAGATAGATAGATAGATAGATAGATAGGCAGGCAGGCAGGCAGGCAGGCAGGCAGGCAGGCAGGCAGGCAGGCAGGCAGGCAGGCAGGCAGGCAGATAGATAGCAGTCCATTTCCGAAAATGTAACACTAATCCAAATTATTTGGCAACGTCCATTGCCCGATTCATCCTCGGCCTCGTCGAGGCAGCACATAATATAGACTGCACACTGCTATAGTACAGCGTTGAAGACGGGACGTCGGCGCCTAATACACTTATCACATCCTCGCGCGGTAATAACGGCAGCCAGGCTCCTCCTCAGTATAAGGTGGGAATTTACTTCATGATAATTCCAAAGTGCAAATTGCTCCCAAACTTTAACGCCACCGCTTTCTCTGAAGAGTTGCATTGTAGTTAAATGTAGTTTCAGAAAATAACACTCCTCAGTATCCCGCTCGCCTCGGGTAAGAGCAAATAATTTCATTCCTTCTGTAGCTGCTCCATATCTACACCCCACCCTGCGCTGTGGATTGTAAACTGGAGCGATTAAACGGCGAAGAAAATATTCCACATGACAATTTTGTGGCTACAATTATTGATATTCTCCTCACATTGGCTGTAGATGGCCCCAATAGCGTGCTGCCATTATTCCTTTACCATTATTCTTACGAGATACGTTGTATGATTGTTCGGATGATGGTGAGTGCAGAACATTTTGGTGATTTACCGACTGGGGTTATTTTCTAATGAAAGTTGTAAAAATTTAACCATTTGTGGAACGTAAATCTCACACATTTCTTCGTGAATTAAGCATACTGAACGGTAGATATGTGGAAATATACGTTAAGCTGTACGTACTGCGATTAACTCATCGAATGGTATTCATGGGCTTTTATTGAATGAAGAGAAGACTCAAGATTATACAGGGTGTTTCCGGGCTAGTGTTACAAACTTTAAGGAATGATGGGGAAGGCCACATGTATCAATTTGAGATAAGGAACCCTGGTCCGGAAATGACCGAGTCGAAAGGTACAAGCAAAAATAGTTGTGTGGAAATGAAATAATTTTATTCCTCTGTACACCTTATTTATGTGTATTTATCTGTACATCTCACACATACTGTATTCATCTCACGTTGTTTACGCTGTCTACTTACAGTATTCCATTCAGTGCGCTGTCTGATAGGTGGGGACAGGAAACTACACTAAAGCAATGCAGATAGCGTAATGTGTAACGGACATGGTCGGTCCTGATATGCACGTCTGTAGACAGCAGTGTATGTGTACAAGTTGCAGTGTCCAGTCGATCAGTCCTAGTGAAATGGAGGAGTACACGAGAGCGGAATAAGCAGACCTGATTTTCGAATACGGATGAGCCAATGGAAACAGTAGACAAGCTCACAGATTGTATCCTTGCAAGTACCCACGTAGGAGACATCCGGCTCATACCATCTTTCCACGACTATTCCAAAGGTTAAAGGAAGGAGGGCACATAGTGCCAAATTACAATTCCATTTCCACACAACTATTTTTGCTTATAACTTTCGACTCAGTCATTTCCGGATCAGGGTTCCTTATCTCAAATTGATACATGTGCCCTTCCCCATCATCCCTAAGAGTTTGTAACACCATCCCGGAAACACCCTGTATATTTGGTCTGACGAGTTCATTTCAAAACAGTGTTTCTAGTGTTAAGTTATTAAGTTTTCACTTGGATTCTAAATTATCATGGACATCCCATATTGACAATATTTGTGTGAAGTTATTACTGAGATTTATTTAAAATCATCCGTCCTCAAGTGAGGTTGGACACTGGAATCCGGAATTAACAAACTCGAAAAGATAAAGAGAAATGAAACGAGTTCTATTCGTATTGAGAAAACTAAAGAGTTGCATCTCAACTGATATTCTTAGAAATGTATTTTTTCACTATTTCAGTGTCACATAAATTATGGGATACACATGTGGGGGAATGCCCCAGGCGTTACAAAAATATTATTACATCAAAAGAAGGCGCTTAGGATAATGCTGAACAGAAACTATATATAAATTTTGTAGACCTTTATTCAAACTAAAATTATGACAGTGTATAATTTATATATATAATTTGAAATGTTAATGAAAATTACGGGAAAACGGCGGAACGGATTTTAATAAATTACCCCTCATTTTGAAGCTTGGAACTCAAAGTTTTTCGGAAAAATAGTAGTTTTCAGTGAAATGTCAATTTTTAAACATAATATTCCTATTTTCCAAAATCCATCTGTCGTCAGTTTTGAGAACTAGCTAATAATATTCACGGCCGACTTGATATACCCTTCGTTTTTTTGTAAAGGAGAAGCGAAGCGAGTATCAAGTCGGCCGTGTTGCATTTCAGAATAAAACAAAACACATACAACAGTAAACAATATTACACGAAGGCCATGATCTGCAAGAATGCTGACATATTTAGGGCTCAAATTAAATTGGTTATTAAAAACTTAACTCACTAAAAATAATTTACAGGTTCGATTCTGTGGTGTGTAATTTTCTGGGTACAGCTGTGTATTGGATATTAAAAATTATAAAACTTGAGGTGGTTTGATGACATTATTACCATTACAAATGAAATATTTTTGTAGTTAATGCCATGATGTGACTATTTTTCATTAATTATACATATTAATGCTATATTGATGATATGAAAGTGAAACGTTTTGGGGTTATATAAGTACATGTAGAGAATAACTTAAATTAGATTTTGATTTCTATATTTTACTGCGTGGCGGCTATATAATATATATAGTATATGCTACTGAAAGCTATAAAACTTACATAAGATAATAATATTATTAAAAATCAATTATTTTTATAATTATTAATCAAGTGGGGTTGGGTCTTTTTCATATATTTAATGGCGGTGTGGTGTAGATATTTATATGCGTGGTTCTCTTCAGTATTGGCTCAAGGGAGAGTATCTTTCATTGTTATGGAAGCAAATAACTTTCAGAATATCTGGTATTCTTCATTGAAAATAAATCTGAAAAATGTTTATTTGAACGTCTAATGAACTTAGTTTGCAGCATTTGCTGCATAAGCCACTAGTATATATATATATATATAATTTGAACTGGTAATGAAAATTACGGGAAAACGGCTGAACGGATTTTAATAAATGACCCCTCATTTTGAAGCTTGGAACCCAAAGTTTTTCAGAAAAATAGTAGTTTTCAGTGAAATGTCAATTTTCCTACATCATTTTCCTATTTTCCAAAATCCATCTTTCGTCAGTTTTGAGAACTAATTAATTGCATTTCAGAATAAAACAAAACACACACTACAATAAACAATAGACTATTACACGAAGGCCATGACCTACAGGATTGCTGACATACTTAGAGTTCAGATGGGTCAGATTCTTTCACATCATAATGCCAATATGTCGATCTTCATTTGTGTAATGTTTTGATAACGTATAAAAATAATTTACAAGTCTGATTCTCTGGTCTGTAGTTCTCCGAGTACAGCTGTGTATTCGATATTAAGAACTACAAAACTTAAGAATGTTTGGTGACATTATTACCATTAAAAATGAATTATAATTATAGTTAATGCAACACATAATGGTATACTGATGATATGAAAGTGAAATCTTTTGGGGCCTTAAGTAAGTACACGCATAGAAAGAAGATTTTATATTAGATCTTCATTTCTATAATATACTGAGTAACGGCTATATATATATATATATATATATATATATATATATATATATATATGTATATATATATATGTATATATATATATATATATATATATATATTACTGAAAACTATAAAACTTACGTAACAGCGTGGTTGATCGACGAATGTTGCGTCAACATTTGTTGAGACTATAAATTAGGAATGCCTATAACATCGACATCAACGTGAAGTTTCGATTTTATGCACGAGAACGTATAATCTCATAAACTTCTTTCCATCTGACTGTAGATAATTATTTGAAGAGAAGTAATATAATGATAACGAGATACTAAGGTTATTGTTATGAACTTAACACTACTTGTATTAAACTTGTAGAATATGTGGAAATCAAACCACAGTATAGAGAACATATCTCTATACTGTGATCAAACAGTTGTTTTCTTCCTGCTCACAAGGAAGTAATGCCATTGTTTAAAACTTCTGTCGTACGTAATTTTGACGTATAATGGATAAACAATTGATCCTCACTACTTTTCCCCCCAAGAGAGCACCTCCTCCTTCTAGCTATGCCTCCGTCTTTCAGTTGCTGACTATAGTAGTCGTGACAGCAGGTTGCAACTTACACGCTTGGCCAACTTATTATGAGATATAATTATTTGGAAGTATACGTCAGATTTACGTATCAATAGTAGCCTATTAATAGAAAATTTTCTGTTAATGCAGTTTATTTATTCCCTTAAGTGTGTTTTATCTAACAAAGTAACACTGGATGAAAACTTACGTGGTGATCGACACTACTCTGCACATCATAGATGAAAGTTGAAATAATGATTCTAATGATGACGCTGAAGGCAATGTAGTGATTGAATATGAAACTTGTAACAATGACAATGATCTAAGATACAGTAGGAGAGATTGAGAATCACGTAGAAAGCAAGCGAATGGAGAAAGAAGTCAAAAAGGAGAAAACAGGAAGAAAAGGAAAGGAGAAGAGAAGAGAAGAGAAGAGAAGAGAAGAGAAGAGAAGAGAAGAGAAGAGGGTAGAGGGCAGAGGACACGAGGACACGAGGGCAAGAGGGCAAGAGGGCACGAGGGGAGAGGGGAGAGCTATTGCTTCACTCCCACATGTAAAACCGATTGTTCGTTCTGACATTGCTACTTGCGTTTTCGCATTGGAACTCAAGAACTGAAGATGTATGCATTATATTGTCTTGTATTGTAGTATTGTATTGCTTTGAATTGTATTGTATTAATTATGTTATATTCATAGCACTGTAGTAATTTTCAATCTTACTGGTTGAGTGGAAGAGAAGGCCGAATGGCTTTAACCCTGCCAGATAAAATAAACCATTATTATTATTATTATTATTATTATTATTATTATTATTATTATTATTATTATTATTATTATGTATACTGATTGTTTCATTGTCTCTAATTCACTGTAAGTTGGCAACAAACACGAAATATAAATTTGTAGTTTTATTGAGCTTCACAAACGATTTTTTAAATCGTAAATAACATGGCAGAAATACTTTTTTCACAGAAATAAACGCCAATGTCACAGCATAATGGTATTTTTATTTTGTAATTTATATAGGGCCCATATTAAAAATAAAATTAACCCTCAAACACAACTTTCTGGCACGCCTAATTTTACAGTTTAAATATTACAAATTAATTATGAATTTTAAGTTACTTGGGTTCTGTTACTATATGATTTAAATACATTTCTGTATGCTATAAGTATCAAATTAGTGTGTGTTGAATTTTTCAAAGCAACGTGAAACTTTAATAACACCATTATGCAACGAGCCTATAATGATAGTAATTAAGACGCGAGTGTGTTTGTTTATGAAACTCGCTTGCGCTCGTTTCATAATTTTCATACGAGCCATTATAGGCAAGTTTCACACGACTTTTTATGCTCGACCATATTTCTAACTTGAAATTATTCATAAGTATTCATGTTATGGTTATTAGTATTAGTATTTATTTATTTAACCTGGCAGAGATAAGTAAGCCCGTCAAGCCTTGTCTGCCCCCTAACCAGGAGATTCCAACTATAATATGAAGAATAAAATTACAATTAGTATTAAATTTACAATTACAATTACAAATAAAATTACAATTAGTATTAAATTTAGAATTATGATTACAATAAAAATCAAAGTAAGAAAAGATTACCTCACTAATTAAAGCTAGATAATTCATCATAGAAAAACAAAGAATATTTTATATTTACTGAATTACAAATTAAACCTAGAATAACAAAATTGTACAGTGATGAAATTACTGGATATTGAAATATTTTGTGATAGATTAAGGGAACATTGTATGTTTCCTATGTTATGTAAGTGAGGAGCGGAACTGACCTGAGTTGTGAGATGTGCGCAGACGCGAAAGTATTGATTTTTTTCGAGGAACAATAATGTCATTGACCTTGATGTAATCTAGAGAATAACATGAACTAATTTTGATATAACCTGGAAATTGATTTAGAATTGAAAAACGAGATGACAAATTGAATTTATTTTAATATTATTTACAATTAACGCTAATTATTATAGTAACAGAACATAACCTTCTGCGACAGTATTGGATTTCCAGCCTCCGTGACTTTTCGCTAATTGTCTTTCGATTGCGTATCCGAGAATAATCGATACTTGCGGTTTTATAATGGTACAATGGTAATTTCTCATTGGCTGAACAACTGAATTATAATGAATAGGTGTACTTGAATGAGGTGCATTAAAGGGCTACTACCAGGTGTATAATTACTACATTTCGGCATGGTCGAGCATAAAATTAATTTTTATCAGAACTTTAAAATTTGACTTGTTTCCCTTTTCAACTGGTCCGTGTATATATATATATACCAAATTTCTCTGGACTTCTTTTAGCATTGGATCATATGTAGTGTACCAAATGTATTTTAATGATTCTGAAGATATCCTCCTGATAATGCACTGTTCTGAGTTCGTACAAACATTTCTCGCGTAACCATGGAATTAATTTTAACAAGACTTTATTCCATGTTCGTACAACTGGCCCTTACTCTATGTCCTCCGTGAAAATGAGGTTTGCTGCCATTCCGTGGCAGAAATTCGATGGTCTCTTAGTTGCAGTAACAGGCCTCGAGGCAATGTGTATACGTCAGAAACAGGATTCTGTCGTCACTCACTCACTGCACTGATAACCCAAGAATGAAAACGACACCTGGAGGGCTGCAGCTGGCCGCTATCATGAAACCAATGAGCGTGGTTGTTACCCAGCTGTGAGTGTTCCCAGGTACAAGTAGACCGCTCTATCGTAGCTACAGGGCTCTGTGAAAATATCTATGCAGATACTAATCAATCTGAAACTAAAGGGCTATAATACAGGGTGTTCAGAATGAGACTCCAACATTTCAAACAAATATAGTGGAAAGGAAAATGTGTATACTATAATTAGTCATTATTATACATGAAAATGATGATATAACTCATCAAGTTTTTAGTGTTACATAATTTAGTTCAGTGTACTTGCACAGGGGTACCTCGGGTGGAGCGAAGATGGTCAAATCTATAACCGATTTCACGCCATGTGTTGTTCAGCATATTTTCTGTGACAATTTATGGCATCTCTTACGCGACGTTTCAAGTTCATCATTTCATTAACTTTTGTAGTGTACAGTATACTTTGTCTTTGACGTATACCCAGAAGAAAAAAAAACATGTAGTGTAATGTCGAGGGAAAGCGGAGGCCAAGAAATCGGATCGTCACGACCAATTTAAAGGTGGCCTCATCAGACAATATCACGCGAGATAAAATGTTTCGTTCTCAGCAATGCGATCCAGTTTAGTGATTGCTAGACTTCGTTGAAATGCCACACGCAGCATGCAATCAGGTTGCCGATGTACTGTAGTATAGAGGAGGTGAGCGACCGCCCGGTCTCGTAGTATAAGCAGTTCATGTTAAAAGTTGTGACTGGTCCAAATAGATAGAGCAGCTACAGCTAATGTATACCTATGTAAGCACTTTTTTTTGCATTACTATGGTTGGAATAGTCAAAGCTTAACATTTGTTCAGTGCAGACAAGAATTCAATCAAACATACTACAATGAGAGTGTTGCTGTTCCAAATAATTGCCCCTGGAATACCCTTACCTCTGCAGCCAGTCTTGACACGTTGGGGAACGTGGCTGGACGCTGTTTATTATGCAGAATATTACGGCAAAATAATGGAGGTAACTGATGCATTGGATAGCACAGACAGTTCCGCTGTTGCAGCTATAAAATCATTTCCTTCTAAACAGCTATTGGAAGACATTCTGTTCATTGATTATAATTTTAAAATCGTGTCCAAAAGCATCATCCTGTTAGAATCGTCTAAACTACAACTCTCATAATCTCTTAATATAGTGTATAAAGTATCACAAACCATTATCCAAAATAACAATTCACTAATTTCAGAAAAAGTGAAATGTAAGTTGAGAAACATTATTGCTAAAAATTCTGCCTATTCAGAACTTCGCATTATAAATGATGTGCCATCAGGTCACGACAAGACATCTGAAGTTGGTGTACTAAAAAGTAATGATTTCCGTTATTCAAATATGTAGGCAACGTATTACATCGTGTGATGCTGAACGTACATGTTCCCAAAATAAAAACTGTTTAAGTGATCATCGAAGGAGGTTACTTTGCAGTCGCTCAAAATGTACGTAACTCTTCACTGCAATGCACATATTCAAGGATGATGTGAGTATCTTACATTAAATTTTAAAATAATTGTATATTTACATGTTTAGACATTTCCTATTTCAATGATCATTCATTATATTTCTAATGCAGGATACAGGTTTTATTGTAACCGCAGTATACTGCTCAGTGCTTACATCAGAGGCATACTCATCCGTTGCACGCCCCCTTCTCATACAGTCTATACCGCGTGCACAGTAAACCTTGCGATTCTCGTGGCAATTCCACGAAGTCTAATGATTGCAAATGCTTCTTTCTTTTCTCGGTCATCAGGCTTGATTTCCTGCACAATTTGTACCTTGTACCTTGTACAAATGATGAATGATCGTTGCTTTGTAAATTTAATCTGATTGGCTATGTATTGTATACTTTTAGTAGAGCCATCGATGTAGCTCAGTCGGCAGACTCGCTGGGCTGCTGATCCGGAGCTGCGTTCGGGCTTGGGTTGGATCCCCCTTTGCTCTCATTGAATGGTTTCTTCCGAGGTTTTCCCCAGCCGTGGGACTGAAGCCGGATGGTCTATGGCGAGTCCTCGGCATCACTTCATTTCACCCCTTTGATTTGATTACCTGGTTAGGTTTCTCCGTGGTTTTCCCCAACCAAAATGCAAATGCCGGGTAATCTTTTAGCGAATCCTCGGACCTCATCTCACCTCATCATTGTAGAAAATTACTAAATTGTAAAAATTGTAAAATATTGTAAAAATCTGTAAAAATGTTAATTGTAATACATCACATATTCATTTTGTATGAGGTCTCGCCCACCTCATTGAATACTACACGGCTACTATGAAGTTGCCAATATGTATTATTACTATTTAATACTATAAAAATTCGTACCGGCACAGGGAATCGAACCCAGGACCTCTCAGCTTTGCGTGAGGTCCTGGGTTCGATTCCCGGTGCCGGTATGAATTTTTCTCGTATTAAATAGTAATAATTGTAATTGTAATATTGTAAAATTTTGACTTGTTCCACATCTTAAATCTTCATTGCTCATGTAAGATCTATGACAGGTATGCTCAAAATTGTAAAAGCGCCGATTACACGGATGATGCTGCACTGCATAACACACACTGTGTACGGACTGGGCTCCGCAACTACACTGCAGCACCGCCCGTGGCATCGCTCTCACTGTCTTACAAATACGGATAATAAACTGAATTTGAAAAAGGAAATATTCAGTTATTACATTATTTATTATATTTTATACATTTATGATACTATTATATCATAGAAAATGTTATTTTTATATTCCACATTCGACATGTGTAGGCCTATTCTTTTCTGCGAGTAGTCGGAAATCTATTTCCAACGAATTTACTGCAATGCACAAAAGATTCTCATCTTTTAATCGGGATCTATGTTTGGATTTTTGGATTTAGCAACCTTCATTCTCGAAAATAATTGTTTGCACACATACTGTATTTCGAGTGACAGTGAATACGCTCATCTTGGGATATTGCGTTTTGTTCATTTTTGAATACTTCTATGCTTGGCAAGTCATATTCTCCGCATTTAGTTCTGAATTCTACGTGACTTTGTAAATCAATTAACTCGTCCTGGAACTGCACTCTCACGGATTGTACTAAATTTACTATGAAAGGATTAACAAAAAGATTAATATCACTTTCCATACGTCTAAAATCATTAAATCTGTGATCTGTGAATTCACATTTGAGCTGTTCCAGTACAGAGATGTAATTAATTATATTGTGAATTTTATTAGTAACAACAATGTAATTTATTCGTCACAACAATGATTCCTTCCTACAATTCGCCTTAAACGCTCTCGTCAACAATTGGATTTTCACTCAACACAGTATTCGTTATAGCACTCCACCGACGACAATGACAATTTACTTGGACTAGTACGAACAACAATGAACTGTTAATCTTAACTAATATTTACAAAGCACTATTTACAAATCAGAACTATCAGTTCTCAGTTCACAGTTCTTCTAGCTCAGTCACTCGAGTTCACAGTATCTCGAACCACAGACCTTCAGAGACAGTTCACTGTACTCGAACTCAGGTCCCTCCAACTGCGGTCCACTGCACTCGAACTCAGGTCCCTCCAACTGCGGTCCACTGCACTCGAACTCAGGCCTTCGGATGCTGATACAGTTGCGGACACACACTCGAGTCGAACTCCGGTACACAAGGCTTGCTTGCTCTGGCTTACCCACTGACTGGCTGACTAATCAACTGAAAACTGCTGTCGTTCCTTCGCGTCCGTAATTTATAACCACAGCGACGTAGCCTCGAAAGTTCGAATTCGCGATTCTTCCACTTCGACGGATTTCTCGGCCTCTCTAGGCAAGCAGAAGATGCGCGCGCAAACTCCCTCGCCACGTACGCCCTTTCCCCTTACTTCTCTCCGCCGCGCGCCATCCCAAAGCGCTCCGCGAAGCCCGCGCCGGCCCACGCGCGGTCCGCCCTCTTGCGGGACGCTGGTCGTGAGTTCGAATCTCACGTCTCTGTCACAATATTTTGTTCAGGCACTATAGATTTCTTTACAAGTTCACCATCCGTGAAGGGTTTTTAGTGCCTTAGCTAATTCCCAACATACTACACAACTTGCTCCTAAACATAGGCTCTGAATTGTTCGACTCCCTTCAATATTTGGCCCATCATGAAGTGCTTTCAATTCTTGAAACTTTAGTGCACGTTGCATCCCTGAAATATTATTTTATCATAACATGTATTTCTGTTGGAATAAAATCATGAACAATAATAATAATAATAATAATAATAATAATAATAATAATAATAATAATAATAATAATAATAATAATAATGTTGATATATGAATACATATTACAGAAAACAGCTTCCCTTTCATTTCGTCATGTTCTGGAAGGCAGTGTCTAATGCTTTATGTTGCTCAGTAGTATTCCTGACAATATCTTACAACATAGGTAACACTTTACGTTTTCACAACAAAAATAGTCTTCTTCCCACACTGTACGGAATGATCGTTAGCTTACAGAATGTTTTGACTATCTCATTGTCCCGCACTATTCGTATGTTTACTAAGTACTTGAACTGCCTTCCGCAGTCATCCGTCGAGCTTCGAAAGAGAAAAAGCACGCTCTACATTCGAAGGTTGTGATTACAGAACGTAACCGGGAGTCAGAGAATGAGCATACCTGATCTATGGAATGTAATAAATGAATGAATGAATGAACGAATGAATGAATGAATGAATGAATGAATGAATGAATGAATGAATGAATGAATGAATGAATGAATGAATGAATGAGAAGCGCAGTCGACGGTGAAGGACTTTGTGAACTGTCGACCGTTTCACACCAAGTTCTCTCGCTACTTGTCTTATTGACTTCTGTGGCTTTTTTCTTCTTCTTCTTATTATTATTATTATTATTATTATTATTATTATTATTATTATTATTATTATTATTATTTACTTACTTACATACTTACAAATGGCTTTTAAGGAACCCGAAGGTTCATTGCCGCCCTCACATAAGCCCGCCATCGGTCCCTATCCTGTGCAAGATTAATCCAGTCCCTATCATCATATCCCACCTCCCTCAAATCCATTTTAATATTATCCTCCCATCTACGTCTCGTCCTCCCCAAAGGTCTTAATTAGTTAATTATTTTATTTATTTATTTACTAGCCGTACCCGTGCGCTCCGCTGCACCCGTTAGAAATAAATATAAAGTAATTATGTAATTAAAATAGGACATTTTATCCAGGGAACATTCGTGTTTGATAGAAGGATAAATCGTTTAATATGTTACTTAAATTAAATTGTATTAAAAAAATTAAAATGCGATCATTTTGATCCAGAGATCACTCATTTGGTCATAAAAATTAGTTTAGGAAATACAGGAAACGAATATACAGAATAGCCTATCAAGTTTTCTGTGCATAAGAATCTATTTTAATCTTACCTGTCCTCGATTTACTCAGAAGTTACTGTGATAACATTATAGCATTATGTCCATCTAGAGAAACTACACTTTCCAATGGTGAATTAATAATTAATTATACAAATCGGTTAATTTAGCTTCCGATATTACTTCATAGAAACGCAGAAACATTATCTGTAGGCTATCATTCATAGCTTTCGATTGTTGCTGTCCAAGGCCCCTTAAAGACGAAGTCATTTGTTTTTTAATTCATTACACGGCTTTAGAAGGCAGTTATTTTAATTTTAAAACTCATTTATCTCATTAAATATCAGTCCAATCAAAATTTTTCAAAGAATAAAACTTATCGCAAATTATGTTTAAAGAAACTTTTGTTATGTAACATTTTTCACAAAAATCAATAATAAGCGAGATATTTCGATTTATTTAATTCAGGCCCCCTTATAACCCCCCTTTTAAATAATGTATTTTGAATGCCATATAGCCTAAAATGTAAGTTACAACGAACTTAATTTATGTTCCAATTTTCATCGAAATCCGTTCAGCCATTATCACGTGAAAAGGTAACAAACATACAGACAGACAGACAGACATACAAACAAAAATTTCAAAAAAGCGATTTTCGGTTTCAGGGTGGTTAATTATATAGGCTATGTTAGGACCAATTATTTTTGGAAAATCGAAAATTACCAGAAAAATTTCGGCTACAGATTTATTATTAGTATAGATTTATTTATATTTAATGTGCTGTACAACAGCCAGAAGCCATCACCGCAAAAAAACAGCTTGTTACGAATCCCTACAATAAGCCTCGGAATAGGACTGATTCTCTGGCATGACCACAGCAAAGGAATAAGGTTTTGAGATTTTGCACTTGGAACGTAACTAGTGTTTATAGAACAGGAGGGGTAACATTAATAGCAAAAGAACTAGCTAGATATAGAATAGACT
The DNA here is from genome assembly GCF_040183065.1 of Periplaneta americana. Taxonomy (NCBI): domain Eukaryota; kingdom Metazoa; phylum Arthropoda; class Insecta; order Blattodea; family Blattidae; genus Periplaneta; species Periplaneta americana. Next base: position 16,458,215 of record NC_091120.1, read on the forward strand.
TCGTGGGAATACAAGAGGTTAGGTTAGATGGGAATGGCATATCACAAATAGGAGATTACTTGTTGTATTATGGGGAAGGAAACAATAATTACCAATTAGGAACAGGATTCTTTGTTCGTAAAAGAATAAAATCAGCAGTAAGAAAGGTCGAATTTATCAGTGACAGGTTATCATATTTAGCACTTAAGGTTAGATGGTGCGATATCATAGTTATAAATGCTCACGCCTCTACAGAAGAGAAAGACAACCATATAAAGGATAGCTTCTATGAGGAGTACATCAGTTATTCATAGATTTCAAAAAGGCATATGACTCGGTTAAGAGGGAAGTATTATATGATATTCTTATTGAATTTCTATTCCCAAGAAACTAGTTCGATTAATTAAAATGTGTCTCAGTGAAACATACATCAGAGTCCGTATAGGTCAGTTTCTATCTGATGCTCTTCTAATTCACTGCGGGCTAAAGCAGGGAGATGCACTATCACCTTTACTTTTTAACTTCGCTTTAGAATATGCCATTAGGAAAGTTCAAGATAACAGGCAGGGTTTGGAATTGAACGGGTTACATCAGCTCCTTGTCTATGCGGAAGACGTGAATATGTTAGGAGAAAATACACAAACGATTAGGGAAAACACGGAAATTTTACTTGAAGCAAGTAAAGCGATCGGTTTGGAAGTAAATCCCGAAAAGAAAAAGTATATTATTATGTCTCGTGACCAGAATATTGTACGAAATGGAAATATAAAAATTGGAGATTTATTCTTCGAAGAGGTGGAAAAATTCAAATATCTTGGAGCAACAGTAACAAATATAAATGACACTCGGGAAGAAATTAAACGCAGAATAAATATGGGAAATGCGTGTTATTATTCGGTTGAGAAGCTTTTATCATCCCGTCTGCTGTCAAAAAATCTGAAATTTAGAATTTATAAAACAGTTATATTACCGGTTCTTCTGTATGGTTGTGAAACTTGGACTCTCACTCTGAGAGAGGAACATAGGTTAAGGGTGTTTGAGAATAAGGTGCTTAGGAAAATATTTGGGGCTAAGCGGGATGAAGTTACAGGAGAATGGAGAAAGTTACACAACGCAGAACTGCACGCATTGTATTCTTCACCTGACATAATTAGGAACATTAAATCCAGACGTTTGAGATGGGCAGGGCATGTAGCACGTATGGGCAAATCCAGAAATGCATATAGAGTGTTAGTTGGGAGACCGGAGGGAAAAAGACCTTTAGGGAGGCCGAAACGTAGATGGGAGGATAATATTAAAATGGATTTGAGGGAGGTGGGATATGATGATAGAGACTGGATTAATCTTGCACAGGAAAGGGACCGATGACGGGCTTATGTGAGGGCGGCAATGAACCTTCGGGTTCCTTAAAAGCCATTTGTAAGTAAGTACAACAGCCAGAGGCCAATAACAGTTCAGCACATGGCAATTTCATAACAAGAACATTAATAATGTTAGAAATTAGAATAAAAGTACATAGGAATAATTATTAAAATAATGACAATTAAAAATAGTTGTAATTGAAAACGAAAGAATGGAATGATATAAATGAATACAATTCAAATGATATAGAAGATGAGAGTAATATTATAATTCTTGTCTAAACAAAACACATAAATTAATAACTGACATAAAACTACAAAAGTATATACTACACATTAAATGGATCCAAGCAATCCATGCAAATTAGCATATTTTATACATCTGCAGACTGGAGAGAGAGATTTAGAATTTCTATTATAAAAAAAATTCTGAAATCTTAAACCCTTAACAGGAATACGAAGACTGATATTGCCTAAAGAAGGATTCACAATCAATATCACCCTTAATGACGTTGTAACATAATAAATAATGAAGATCTTGACGTCTTGAAAATAAACTACAGCAATTAAAATAATAATAATAATAATAATAATAATAATAATAATAATAATAATAATGATAATGATAATAATATATTTATTTATTTGCTTATTTATTTATTTATTTATTTATTTATTTATTTATTTATTTATTTATTTATTTATTTATTTATTTATTTATATAACAGGGCAAAGACCCAATTACAATAGACAGTACAAATATTTGCTTACAACATAAAATTGAAGATAGGCTACCATGAAAAAAGAGATAAAAACAGGTGAAGAGTTCGCGGGAAAAACGATGAATGTTACATTTCTGTTAAGGGTTAGCTAATGATCTAATTGAGTCTATAACTGCAAGATGTAGTGCTGTTTCTATAGAAAATAAAGAAAGGATTACTGTATTCGTGGTGATAATTCTCCTTTTTACCATTTTTCATAAGAACAACATTAAATTTCGTAGTGATCCATGAATTAGATAATGGCATCAACCTTAACAAAACTGTGACATTCATCGTTTTTCCCGCGAACTCTTCAGATAATATGCAAGATACTAGTGTAAATACAAATTAAAAATGAAAAATGAAAAAAAAAGACAGACAAATAGATACTACTTAAATAAAAGCCATAGATGTAGATATAAATGAAAAATATAAAATAAAAATAAATGAAAAATAGATAAGTATAGATATCATAACCAAAAGATGTAAAATGTAGCTATAATTGGCAAATTAGAGAATAAGAAAAATAATAATAAGAAAATAATAATAATAATAATAATAATAATAATAATAATAATAATAAAATAAAATGGATTACAAGGGTTCCGAAGTTTAAACCATTTGAGAAACATTGTGGTATGGTATGACACATGTGATGTGGTATGTTATGGTACAATATATGGTACGGTATGAAATGATATTTTATGATGTGGTATGGTATAATAATGGTGAGAAATATAGCAAGAAAAATAAACTCTGAATGCGAATATCAGGAAATCCCATTGGCCACGTTTTGCCAAATTACCTTCGCGCTACCAGCAATTCTATCGAGACAGTTTCATTAAATAGCTTACTAGAAGTTCTAGTTACTCTCTTTGCATGTAGACGATTTAGATCGTGAATTATTGTGCTATTCAAAAGAATCGTTAGGCAGAAATTAGGTTGTTCAGCATTGAAATTCATTTGAGAATTTTACAGCTTGTATTGCGAGTTGGAAAAACGTGTAGTTGGAATTAGTCTGGGATCGCAGCCCGATAAAAGTTCGATCCTCTATATTCGCTTTATTACATGCTGACTAATCGTCACATGGCCGCGACAGACGGCTCTGCTTGCAGTTGCTGACAAGATTTCCGATACAGTTCAGTAGTTCGCAGAGTTTCATTCAAATGCTGCTGCACATTTGAACTCTAGAATTTTTTTTAACTTGTGAGAGATTATTTTTATTGAAATATTGCAATACTACCATAGAGAACATCACTTCTCTTTCCAGGTCAAGAATTTATAATTATTCATTTAAACATCGCATATGTGTGAGAGAAAGACAGGAGGGAGAGAGAGAGAGAGAGAGAGAGAGAGAGAGATAGAGATAGAGAGAGAGAAAGAGAGAGAGAGAACGAAACTTTTATAATATTCAGGTCTTGTGTTCGTTTCACTCTTCGATCTCTGCAATGAGATTGTATTTCTCTATTTATCTATTCCTTTCTGTTCACGCATCTCATTGTTCGTCTCTGTAACTGTATGTCACCTGCACGTACCTATCTGCCTTTTCTTTCCTTCAAGGTCTGTCTGTTCGTCCGTCCGAATGTTAACACCTGTCTGTTCAATATGTCCTCGTCTTATAATAATATTTAATTAATTTATTTATTTAACTAGCTAGCTAATGAGTACAAATTACATTTATAAAACAAAAAAGTTTCTAGCCACTACCGTAAGAGCCAGGCTCGTGTACGGTGTGGTCTTAGTCAATAATATAACATAAAATTTACAAGGACAGTTTACTATTCATTCATTCATTCATTCATTCATTTTATTCCATAGCTCTTACATGAGCAATGAAGCTTTAAGATGTGGAACAAGTCAAAATTTTACAATATTACAATTACAATTTTCACAAATTTTTATAGTTTTACAATTTAGTAATTTTTTACAATTTTGTGCAATTTTTTACAATAATTTGGCGAGATCTAGTGAGATGAGGTGAGGTCCGAGGATTCGCCAAAATATTACCCGGCATTTGCCTTTTGGTTGGGGAAACCTCGGAAAAAACCCAACCAGGTAATCAAATCAAAGGGGTTGATGCAAAGGACACGGCATAGACCATCCGGCTTCAGTCCCACGGCTGTGGAAAACCTCGGAAGAAAGCAAAGACCAAAGGGGGATCCAACCCAAGCCCGAACGCAGCTCCGGATCAGCAGCCCAGCGAGTCTGCCGACTGAGCTACATCGATGGCTCTACTAAAAGTATACAATACATAGCCAATCAGATTATTAAATTTACAAACGCAAACGATCATTCATCAGTTGACCTATATGTATAATACAAAACAAGTAAGTTAATCAAATTTAAGGCATAAACAATTCAGCCAATTGTGATATACAGAAATTGATTATTCATATCATGCAAACTTCGTCAAATTACAAATACAAACTAATAATTTTAAAAGCATATACAATTCATCAGCCAAACTATACAAACATATACAATCAAATTAGTTCAATTTACAAACTTATTTTCGTTAAGCTATACAAAATTGTACAATTCATGTGAAGTAGATTAATTCAATTTATAAGCTTAAACAATTCATCAGTTGACCTATACAGTATACTAAGTTACAGTAAGTAACTTATTTCAAACCAATAAATACAACACAAAAGCAAGAATAAAGAAGAAATAGAAAAGGAGAGAAAAATACACATTTAATATAAATTGACATTCCGACAGAAGCCAGTGATGTTCAATAAAACATGAAGATAGTCGACAGAAATAAAAGGTAAAAAAATACATTTGTTAATATTATATATCATGGATAATTTTACAAATTTCTTTTTTAAAAGTTCAATTTTAACATATTTCAAATTTGGGAAATGCTTTGTAATTTTATTATAAAGTCTTGGGCCGAAACTAGCGCCATGTTTAAGAGCTGCACTTGTATGACATTTAGGCTCAATTAATGGGAAAGTAGACTTTTGTCTTCGAGTACGAAATTCATGTCGATTAGGTTTATGTTTTATTTGATTTCTGTGGTAGTAAGTTAGTAAACTATATTTATAAATTTCTTCAATAGTTAATACATTAAAATCTGTATAAATTAGATTTGTTGGATAATCAATACTTTTGGTCAGACAAATTTTTATTAATCTTCTGTGTAATAAAATTAATGGATTAAGTACAGATGATGCAACTCCACCCCAATTTATTATACCATATTGTATTAATGATTGTACCAAAGCTAAAAATATTATTCTCAATGCCTCCTTAGTGACAAAATTTCGAAGTATTATGAATTTATAAATTGTCTTTCTTATACTTGTACACATGAAATCAATTTGTTTATCCCAACGTAAATGCTGATGTATATAATTCCTTGCGTGGAAGGTGTTAGAAGTGGGCAATTACAATAATTAATTATAATTAATTAATAATTATAATTAATTAATAATAATAATAATAATAATAATTCATAGTTCATAACTCATTCATAGTGTTCTACCCAAGGGGAAGTTTTTCATTGCAAACCCAGCATTTTCTAGTCTTTCCTATTTTCTGCCTTCCTCTTTGTCTCCGCACATGATCCATATATCTTAATGTCGTTTATTATTTGATATAATCTTCTGCTACAAACTCTTCTCCCGTTCACCACTCCTTCCAGTTCATCCTTCAGTAGTGCAGAGAATATGGGGAATGTTGAATCACCTCCCAACTAAGCTCATGGATAGCTGGTTTCGTCATCTTAATGGAGTGCAGACGTGCATTATCGTGTTGCAGCAGCGGTTGATTGATGCAGATTTCCCGGTTGTTTTTCTTCAATTGCGGCCGCAAGACGTTTGAATTGTTGGCAATAAATGTCAACAGTTATGGTTACATTCTTGGGAAGCAATTCTTAGTAGGCCTACTCGACGCCTTCTTTATCCCACAAGACGCGTAACATCATCTTTTATGGTTGGACACTAACTTTTGTGCGGAGTGTTGTGTGTTCTAACGACAGAACCATTTTCTTGCAGTGCCTTCTCGAATGGTATTATATCGAGCCGCCTAAGCTGCCTTTGTTTCTCTATTAAATTCAAACAAAAGAATGTCGGTAGTGTTCGCTTCTTTTTCTACTTGACGCTCCTTCTTTTTTAGTCAATAAATAATACAAAATTTCTTAAAATCCACAAATTTCAAGGCGTTTTTACAAGCACAATACTATTAATAACAAATGACAAATGATAAATTCCTATCAACGCAGTGTTTTGTTTGTGAACAAAATCGCTACGAACTTACGCACAGTCTAATAAGATTGGCAATTAATTTATTCATTTAGAGATCCCCAACTTCCTTCAACAGTTCATGGCCATAAGCTTTACAGCGCTATTCAGTTGCAGAAATACCAACTCTTCCGCTACTGTTAAACTCACGTACAGATGTGACAGCATGCTTTGGCCTTTATCGATGAGTAGGCTACCTATCAGAGCCCAGCAGTACATTAATTAGCCTATATTTAATTACCCTTTGTTCGTCGGTTATGCACGCAGTGTTATATCCGCTAATTAGATCAGATCAATGAATATATCAGCATTGTTTTATACATATGATTATCTCCATGAGCTTCAAATGCAATCACACCAACTCAAATTAGGGAAACAGGAATATTTCCTCTGTATGTGTCTCAAAACGCGTTAAGCCTATTTTTACGAACGGCCTGGGATAGTTTTTTATCCACCGATCTACAGATTGAGCAAGTTTTCAAGCCATATGCATAAAAACACAAACGTTTAGACGAGGATTGACGTTGTTTTGGAAGAAAACAAGCTTACGATACGATCACATATCACCGTCCTTCGCAAGTCTTTCGTGGCTCCGTCTTAAAGAACGTAGGACTTTACACCCTTTGTCTTTACTCTTTCGAATTCTGCACACTTCAACACCAAATTACCTTTCGCCTCGTTTCTCTTATCTATACTCTAACCACGACGTAAATACCAGATCACTTATCTGTGGCACGCTAAATATACCTCTTCATAGAACATCTTGTTATTCATCATCTTTTACAGTATCCACCTCGCGACAATCGAATTCCTTGTCACAAAGTATTAGGGGCTGCAAGACAATAAACACCTTTAAAAACAGCTTAAAAGATAACCTTCATAGTATTTCACTCCAATCTTACTGACTTAAACTATCACTGACTACATTGTTACTCCTTCCTTTAGACATGCATCCTGATAGTGCTGTACTTTCAAAATTGTCTCATAATAATCTCTTTCTATTATCTAATATTATTTGAAATATATTAACATTCTATGTACTTTGGCTTAATTCTGCTACACAGTTCGTTTCATTGTTTAATTAATAGTTCATAGTATTTTGCTGTTTAATTCGTAAATAACTCTTGCATACATGTAACTCTTATCTAAATCAAATTATTGAATTCTTTGTACGTTCATACATATGTATGTATACTTTTTGCTGGTTGAGTGGAAGGGAAGGCCTTACGGCCTTAACTCTGCCAGCTAAAATAAATTATTATTATTATTATTATTATTATTATTATTATTATTATTATTAAAATATACCTTGTCTACACTAAGAGTGTACAGAAATACTGTAATAGCTTATAGTTTCACAACCTTATATTATAATTTCTTAAGATACAGCTAAATCAATAGAAAAACTCTCCAAGATTTCGTTTCATACATTTTCTATGGCCATTGTTGTATGCAGTGTTTTGTTTGAAGCGTATTGTTGCATGGCCATTGTTGTGTGAAATGTTTCGTTTCAGGCTTATTGTTGCATGAATGACAATTTGCATTTATCAGTCTAGTTCCTTCGTTCCTTGCCAATAGAGGTGGACGGTACAGCAAAAAGTTGAATGCGTGCTCTGGTTTGCAGAATTGAATTCAGTTACGCGTGTTCAGCGGCGCGTACGGAAGGAATGGAATGTGGATCCTACTACACGCAAATCCATTTACGAGTGGGATAGAACTCCACGAGATAATGGAAGCTTGATTTCAAAGACAGGGAAACATTCTAAAAAGCATGTGGCAGAAATGACTGTGGATCAGGTGCGTGAATCATTTGCTAGATGCCCACGTAAATCACGTACCTTCATATGCTGAAGATCTTTGCTATTCCGCAATTTCCGCCTGGTTTAACATTTCAGCAAGATGGTGCTCCACCACACTTCCATCGAAATGTTAAAACGTTTTTGGAGATAATCTTCCCAAGAAATTGGATTGGTAGAGGTGGGCCAACTTCCTGGCCATCTAGATCCCCGGATTTAATTGTCTCATAATAATCTCTTTCTCTTATCTAATATTATTTGAAATATATTAACATTCTATGTATTTTAGTTTAATTCTGCTACACAGTTTATTTCAGTGTTTAATTAATAGTTCATAGTATTTTGTTGTTTAATTCGTAAATAACTCTTGTATACATGTAACTCTCATCTAAATCAAATTGTTGAATTCTTTGTAAGTTCATGCATATGTATATACACTTTCTGCTGGTTGAGTGGAAGAGAAGGCCTTACGGCCTTAACTCTGCCAGCTGAAATAAATCATTATTATTATTATTATTATTATTATTATTATTATTTAACTCCTTTCGATTTTTTGAGTGGGGATTTATTAAAAATTTTGTGTACAGCAGAAAAATTCGTAATTTGATTGATCTGAGACAGCGTATCATTCAAGCAGTTGAGCTTATAACACCTGATATGTTGGTGAACACCTGGCGAGAGGTTGAATATCGTTTTGGTACCTGTCGAGCTATATATATATGAATGTTGAAGTGTACTGGTGGAAATAAAAACATTTTCAGTTACTCTATACAATGCACAAGAAATTTATTTAATAAACCTTATCCAAGTTACGATATAAGCTGTTATTTCTGTATACTTTTAGTGTGGACACACTGTATAATGATAGAGGTCCCAAACATAATCATATTTTGTAACGCACAAACAGGGGACGTTAATGCTGAAAAACAAAAGATCAATGAGTCAATAATTTCCTATTTCCAGAATAAATACAATATTAATATCAAAATATATTAATCAAATTTCCGTTGTAGGTCTCCTCTTGAGTGCTAGAGATATCACAACAAAATTGTTTGTTCAATGGTTAGGAAAATGTAAATTTTGAAAAAACTTTAGAGATAGAGATAGTGAGAAACATAATCATGTAGTCTATTTTGTTGTGATGTTAAAACATTCTTTTTTATGGAAACATGCACTGTTATTACTAAGAAATTGATCTATTTATATTTTCATAATTGTTTTTATCTTTCTTTTTAACCTAAAGAAAAACATTATATGAAATAATTGTAATTATAATAAGCCTCAGTGAGATAGAAACCCTTGGACATGTTCTGGGAGCCTGCTCTTATGGCGAAACATTGCGTATACATAGGCACCATGCAATTAGAAGTAAACTGGCCGATGCCCTTAGAAAACTAAAATACACCGTCTATGAAGAAGTCCACGGAACTGCCGACAATGGCAGTAACAGACGAATTGACATAATCGCCATTAGCGAATCCCTGTCTCAGGGTATGATAATCGACCCCACCATCAGGTTTGAAACGTACAAAGGACAGCCCGAAGACGTACATGAGGAGAAACGAGCAATCTACGTTCCAACCATCCCGTATTATGAAGATAAATACCAACTTCACGATATCAGTGTTACGGGATTGATGTTTGGAGCAAGAGGAACGATACCTAACTTCTCTTCTCAATTCTGTAAGACCCTAGGACTGCACAAATCGTTTCTGAATGAACTGGCCCTCCTCATAATTAGAGAGTCAGTCAAACTTTTACGAACCACCTATATGGACTCTAATTCAGTGTACTGAAAAAACCAACGCAACATTATCATTTTTCTTTCTCTTATTAACTTTCATTGCTTCTTTACTTGTAACTTCTTTTTTATTCTGTAAACTGTCATTGTTTGTTGGTTTGTTTATACTTGTTTACTTTTTTTTTCTTACTCTGTTATCTTTCATCATCTATTTGTTCTTGTATTGTTTTGTATGCTTTGTCTAATGGCCACCTCTAATTTGAGGAAGCTCAATAAATAAATAAATAAATATTCTGTGTCCTAGGACAAATCTCATTGTGTGTGTCTTTTGAAAAACAGTTACAGAAAACAAACTATAAAAAGTAGGTTAAACTAACATCACTCGTAACATGATAAAGGACCTGAATTGTTTCAAACCTGCAAAATGTATAACGAGAAAATATGAGACCTTCTGATAGTAATTATGTTTTTATATTGTGGCTTTGGCAATGAGAATTAAAGAGGAAATAGTGATTAGAAAACTATGTGCACTGTACAGCAATGTGTAGTAAATTCCTGTGCTGTAAGCCACAACTAGCAAGCTTCTAGGAAGCCAATTTAATTTGTACGGAATCTTGTAATCGACCCACTTATTTCTCTACAATTACATGTCGTCCAGTCCATGAGGGCACAAATTACATCTTTTCCTCTTAGTGAAGCTGTTACATCCCACTGAAATAAACATGAGCCAGCCCCGTGGTTTTCATACAGTTCCTCACGAATTGCATATGAGTTTTGGGATTATAATTTTAGCTTGTTGCTTGCACTACTTTCACTCTGTCCACATTAATCATATAATTCTCAGAGACTGGGTTTAGGAAGGGTGCGTGCAGTCCTCCAAACCCTCTTGTTTATTAGTCAGACCCTAGGTCATATGAGGGAGTTCGGGGTGTGAGCAGTAGTGTACAGGGTGTATATAAATTCTAGGTCCAAAACATAACGATGTATTTGGGACACTTCTATAAAATGTCTTATTTGTTAACTAAATAACAAGTAAGAATGTTACTTTAGTGTTTATTAGCGCGTTTACAGTGACGGAATTTTTGGATAGCTATCATGTGTGAGGATGCCCTTTCCCATAGCCTGGATCCGCCGTAATATGACAGCAGATAATTGTAACCAAGGAAACGGAAATTGATTTCGTATTGAAAAAGTATTAATTTTGAATTCCAAACATGCTACAAAGAACACATTAAAGCAATAACCAGAGGACACAATACATCTACATACGCCGATAACATAATCAATGCTAACCATATATACAATAACATAAATGCGGACATGGAAATCCTACACATACAACCCAAGAACCAAAAACTTAACACACTAGAACAATATGAAATATACATACACACTAAAACACACCCCGGTCAATTTCTCAACACACAGATCAATTTCAGCACACACACACACACACACACACACACACACACACACACTATTTGACTCCACCTTTCAACAATCAAATGCACCCACATAACAGGCAGAGAAGTTCGAGATGACGCCGAGATCTAGTAGGCTCTGAGGATGGTGATGAAGCACCGAAACAGCTGTAAGCCGCACAAACTTACATAATTAACACGAGTAAGTCCGCTAGTTAGGGGAGAGTCGGGTAGTATCGGACATCGCGTAGTATCGGACAGTGCGTTTTTTTCATCTACCACCGTATGGTAGTGCCTGAATGACATGGTTACGTTTCTCAATGCGACATCACAGAAATGTAACCATGTCAATCAGGTACTATCATCGTGTGGTAGATGAAAGAAACTCACTGTCCGATATTACCCGATGTCCGATACTACCCGACTCTCCCCTAATCAATTACTGAAAAAGTATTACTACAATAAGTTATATTATTAGATATGATATAAAATATGACTTAGACTAGCTTAATACTGTGCTATATTAAATACATTTATATTATAGTATTCAATATAGGAATACATCACCTATCAGTAGAAGTTCTAACAATAGTAGTAGCACAGTCTAGTATTACAGTCACGAAGCTAGAGTTGTTGAGGGTACTAGGAACAATAGACTGTGCCGGTACTATTTCGCATTGTCTGTGATGAGGCGATAGTAGCGATCCTAGTGGTTAGCAACTATCTGCGGATGCATATTCCCTACGTATTGAGTTTCGTATAATGGAAATCATATAAAACTTTACCATTTTAATGATTTACTATTTCTCTTTGGAAGTTAGTATAAACTTGAAATTGAATATTATAATCTCTGTGGTTCTGAGAGAATTTGTATTGGTACTACGTGAATAAATTGAACTTTGAGAAGGGATAATTATGTACTGTACCTAAATAAATTGAACTTTGAGAAGATTAATTATGTTTAGGAAATAGTGTTGTCATTTCAGGCCAATATACTGTAGTTTTGTTAATTCGGCGACAGAAGGCGGTGATATTATGTTAGTCATACAGAGAATGAAATTCATGGCCGTAAAAAATGCTTCTCGAAAGTAACATCATATAAGTAGCAAAATTTGATTTGTTATATTGAATTATTTCAACGTTACAATTGCTTGTTTGTTAAAATGAGTATACGATAACGATATGCAATTTGTGTTCTTTTGTTTTGTGTGTGTTTTGGAAAATATTATTTCAATTAATGTTCCGCCATAAATGTTGTAACTAAAACCTTGTGCACCCCTCGTGTTTATCGTACGGCTCGTCCTACCCCACACGTTACCTGCACTTTGTTTAAGTTTTCACTATACCTAAACGAGACGATCTACTGTAGTTGTTTTTAAATGATTGCACAGTTTTTTTAGATGCAGCTTATGTGATCTCTATATATATTCAGAGTGGAGAGGTACTTATTAAATTAATTTAAAGAGGTAATAGATCAAGTCAATACGAACAACTTTTGTCAAATAAGTCTTTTGATACGTCAAATAGTTTTCAGAATACGAAATGCAACGTGTTGCAACGCTTCAATGCTCCTTGAGATCATTGTTCCACAGTGGGTGTGACAGTAACTCCGCAAAGCTTGCGAGAGGAGAATGTAAACAAAAACGTCTCATCAAATACGTTTCGATCAAATTACTATACATAGTAACACTTAACACATTACTTAACATTACTTACTTACTTACTGGCTTTTAAGGAACACGGAGGTTCATTGCCGCCCTCACACAAGCCCGCCATTGGTCCCTATCCTGAGCAAGATTAATCCATTCTCTATCATCATATCCCACCTCCCTCAAATCCATTTTAATATTATATTCCCATCTACGTCTCGGCCTCCCTAAAGGTCTTTTCCCCTCCGGCCTTCCAACTAACACTCTAAATGCATTTCTGGATTCGCCCATACGTGCTACATGCCCTGCCCATCTCAAACGTCTGGATTTAATGTTCCTAATTATAGGTGAAGAATACAATGCGTGCAGTTCTGCGTTGTGTAAATTTCTCCATTCTCCTGTAACTTCATCCCTTTTAGCCCCAAATATTTTCCTAAGCACCTTATTCTCAAACACCCTTAACCTATGTTCCTCTCTCAGAGTGAGAGTCCAAGTTTCACAACAATACAGAAGAACCGGTAATATAACTGTTTTATAAATTCTAACTTTCAGATTTTTTGACAGCAGACTGGATGATAAAAGCTTCTCAACCGAATAATAACAGGCATTTCCCATATTTATTTTGTGTTTAATTTCCTCCCGAGTATCATTTATATTTGTTACTGTTGCTCCAAGATATTTGAACTTCTCCACTTTTTCAGAAGATAAATTTCTAATTTTTATATATCCATTTCGTACAATAGGCTATTCTCGTCACGGGACATAATCATATACTTTGTCTTTTCGGGATTTACTTCCAAACCTATCTCTTTACTTGCTTGCAGTAAAATTCCCGTGTTTTCCCTAATCGTTTGTGGATTTTCTCCTAACATATTCACGTCATACTTAACATTACTGTAAACTTAATTTCTTTTCTAAATTAATTTATTTTTAATTTCTTCGAACATAACATAAATGGAGATTGAGTTACAGAATGACTCGTAATAATGTTATTTTTAGTTTACATCAAATGTAAAGGAATCCTTAATGGAAATAATTTTGTTTTATTAGAATATACATTCTTTATTATTTTGTAATTACACAAAAAGCAAAGAAATCAACAGATACTGTGAATGTTAAATAAGTTTCATGGTATTAAATTTAGGATTGTGGAAGTTATAGAGTAATAAAAAACGTTAAATACCAAACAATTTTCGTAATTAATTCATTGAGTACTTTACGTTTTGATTTACAGTAATTTTATCGAAACGTATCTGATGAGACGTGTTTGTTTACATTCTCCTCTCGCAAGTCTTACGGAGTGGATGGTTGCAGTTACTGTCATCTCACTGCGGAGCAATGACCGCAAGGAACACTGCAGCGTTGCAACACGTTCCATTTCGTATTCTCGAAACTATTGGCCGTTTCGAGAAACTTATATAACACTTGTTTTCATTGACTTGATCTATTATTTCTGTGAAGTAATGTAATAGCCTAGGTTCCCTTCCAGTCTGTATATCTTAATTTTAATGATATTTTGACACATCCATCCATCTGCATGACACTGACGAAAAATAAACTACTGCTTCTGAAACTCCTATCGTAATCTAGCTTGTTTCAATCAGTCATCCAATACGGAATAATAGGATGGGGTGGAATGACAAAGACTATCTTAACTCCATTAATATTACTACAAAAACGTGCCATCAAAATTTGTCTGCATAAACCACTTGATTATCCGACACAATTTATTTATTCTGAATTCCAAGTGCTAAAAATTGAGCAAATATATAAACATACATTACTAACTTATTTTCACAAAAATCGAATGAATTTTATAACTGAAAAACATATACATAACACCAGAAGAAATGTCCCAACTCTTTTGGCAGAACCTAAATGCCACACTACAGCTGGATTAAGACACAGTAGGAATTATGGACCAAGACTATACAATTCAGTATTGAAAAATAATCCAGACCTAAGCAATTTACACATTCTTAAGTTTAAATATAAAGTGAAAATGTTTGTATGATACTTGAAAAATGTTATTATAATTTTTTAAGCGTTACTAGCATTATATGGTACTAATTTTTATTGTATTTATCTTATGCATGTACCCTATAAGATAAAACATTGTAATAAATACAAATAGATCATTTTCTTAATTAATAACAGTGTATATCTCCAATAAATGATTCCTTAGCATCGCCACAGATACACTTGATTGTACTTGTCACTATCTCTTGTCACTAGAGAGTTCTTGAAATTCATATTTTCCCCGCCATTCATAAAATATTTTGATATGATACCTCTTGCACAAAAGGGGAGATCTATAACTGAAACTAGATTAATATATTTCAGTATTATTTGTATTTATCCTGGTAATAATGAACAGTTTGACTCGTAGACATTTTGTTTTTCAGCATTAACTTCCCATGATTGTACGAGAAGATTCGAAGAGAACGGCAGTTACGTAGACCTTCGGCTCCCCCCTACTACCATTAATGCACAACACAATGTCAATACGGCGGTTGCTGTCGTCTGCGATACAACGAACTTTTCTGTTGATTTTCGAGTTCGTCATTTTTTCCGGTTATTATATGCTTATTTAAGTTGTGTTAACTCTCGCTAGTGGTTTTATATTTTATTTTATCCGTCTTAGTATTTATTTTATTATTGTAAATATTTTTGTTTTATCACTATTATTATTATTATTATTATTATTATTATTATTATTATTATTATTATTTTACTTGAAGCAAGTAGAGCGACCGGTTTGGAAGTAAATCCCGAAAAGACAAAGTATATGATTATGTCTCGTGACCAGAATATTGTACGAAATGGAAATATAAAAATTGGAGATTTATCCTTCGAAGAGATGGAAAAATTCAAATATCTTGGAGCAACAGTAACAAATATAAATGACACTCGGGAGGAAATTAAACGCAGAATAAATATGGGAAATGCGTGTTATTATTCGGTTGAGAAGCTCTTACCATCCAGTCTGCAGTCGAAAAATCTGAAAGTTAGAATTTATAAAACAGTTATATTACCGGTTCTTCTGTATGGCTGTGAAACTTGGACTCTCACTCTGAGAGAGGAACATAGGTTCAGGGTGTTTGAGAATAAGGTGCTAAGGAAAATATTTGGGGCTAAGCGGGATGAAGTTACAGGAGAATGGAGAAAGTTACACAACACAGAACTGCACGCATTGTATTCTTCACCTGAGATAATTAGGAACATTAAATCCAGACGTTTGAGATGGGCAGGGCATGTAGCACGTATGGGCGAATCCAGAAATGCATATAGAGTGTTAGTTGGGAGACCGGAGGGAAAAAGACCTTTAGGGAGGCCGAGACGTAGATGGGAGGATAATATTAAAATTGATTTGAGGGAGGTGGGGTATGATGACAGAGACTGAATTAATCTTGCACTGGCGGGCTTATGTGAGGGCGGCAATGAACCTTCGGGTTCCTTAAAAGCCATTTGTAAGTAAGTAAGTATTATTATTATTATTATTATTATTATTGTTACTATTATTTATATCATCAGCATTATTATTTGAACCCTGTAAAATTTATGTAGACTACTGGACTGTACCCGAGCACGAGCATATGCTCATTTCGGGTATCTATTCATATGTATTCAGTTCAAATGTAAATTGTAAATAAATTTGAAATTTGAAGTAGCCCTATAAAAATTGCGTGTATATTTAATACGTTTCGTGAAAATGTGAAATTCCGTGTTGTAATTCCAGCACACCCTGTATATTCTAAGGGTATATTTATATGTGTATATGTATGTGGGGGCAGAGGCTTTCGTTCAAACATGTATAAAGTTCACTGCATGACTAATTGCATTTCCGCATAATATTCATGCCAGTAACATCGTGAGTTTGTATTAGATTAGTTTCTAAAAGGGTGCCGGGATACAGGGGGATTTCCTGCGTGCTTTAATTACCAAGTCGCAGTCAGACGGCGCATGCCAATAAAACTCGATACATATTTGTTGTGCGGTCATAACACTTGTGAAGCTGTTCACAAACAATCCCGTCCATCGCATAGGCCTAAACTTCGATGCCATCGGTCTCTCGCAGTGGCGGACAAGTGCTTCTTGGAGAATGTCAACCAGTTCTTATGTAACTAGTAATAGTCTGTCTTTTCTTTAAAGCTTCTGTTTTCTCAGTCGATAATTTTGAACACTATTTAAGGGACAATAGGACTGAGTTTTCAAATTTTTACAATTTTAGTCCGATTTAGTTCACTTTTTAACTGCTTGCTAGGTGCATTAAGAATAGGGTGTACCTTCAGAGACAATTTACACTGTATATCAATTGAAAGCCTACGCCAACTTAATTATCGTGAAATGCAACCCTTCGCTTCACATGCTTCAACTTTTCAAAAATAAAACGTAAGTTTAATCTGATCTAGTTTGACCCATAATATGTTTTACATTTATTGCTTACTGTCTGTACCCGTGCGCTCCCCTGCACCTGTTAGAAATAAATATAAAGTAATTACATAATTAAAATAGGACATTTGGTCCAGGGAGCATTCATGTTTGATTAAGAATAAATCATTTAATATATCACTTAATTTAAATTGTATTTAAATAATTAAAATGCGATCATTTTGGTCCAGAGACTACTCACTTAGTGCAATGATAATTCCTTTAACATGTTTCTTAATTGTTATTACATGCAAATAATTCAAATATGATCATTTGGTTCAGAGAACATCCGTTTTTGGTCCAATTCGGTCCCATAAAAATTTTGCTTGGAATGAAACGTATCGGAAATCATTTTTAAAGAAACTTTTGTTATGTAACATTTTCCAAAAAATCAATAATAAGCAAGATATTTTCGTTTATTTAATTCAGGCCTCCTTATAACCTCCCTTTTAAATAATGTATTTTGAATGCCATATAGCCTAAAACCTAACTTGAAACGAACTTAATTTATATTCCAATTTTCATCGAAATCCGTTCAGCCATTATCGCGTGAAAAGGTAACAAACATCCAGACAGACAGACAGACAGAGAGACATACAATAAAAAATTTCAAAAAATGCGATTTTCGGTCTCAGGATGAATAATTATACATGTTAACACCAATCGTTAATTCCCTGAGAAGAAAATAAATGTGTTCATAAACATTATTTTAAGAAATACAGGAAATGAATATACAGAATAGCCCATCAAGTTTTCTGTACATAAGAAGCTATTTTAATCTTACCTGTCCTGGATTCACTCAGACGTTACTGTAATAACATTACAGCATTATGTCCATCTAGAGAAACTACACTTTCCAATGGTGAATTAATAGTTAATTATACAAATCGGTTAATTTAGCTTCCGATATTACTTCATACAAACACAGAAACATTCTCTGTAGGCTATGTTTAATAGCTTTCGATTGTTGTTGTCCAAGGCCCCTTATAGACGAAGTCATTTTTTTTATTTCATTACAGCGACTTAGATGGCTTTATCTTAATTTTAAACTCATTTATCTCATTAAATATTAGTCCTTTCAAACTTTTGTATAGAATAAAACTTATCGGAAATCATTTTTAAAAAAACTGTTGTTATTTAACATTTTTCACGAAAATTAATAAGGGAGATATTTCGATTTATTTCATTCAAGCCCCCTTGTAACCCCCCCTTTAAATATAGTACTTTGAATGCCATATAGCCTAAAATCTAAGTTACAGCGAACTTAATTTATATTCCTATTTTCGTATAAATCGGTTCAGCCATTATCGCGTGAAAAAGTAACAAACATCCAGACAGACAGACAGACAGACAGACAGACAAAAATTTCAAAAAAGCGATTTTTGATTTCAGGATGGTTAATTATACATGTTAAGACCAATTATTTTTGGAAAAGCGAAAATTACCAGAAAAATTTCGGCTACATATTTATTATTAGTATAGATTATTATTATTATTATTATTATTATTATTATTATTATTATTATTATTATTATTATTGCTTACTTACTTACTTACTTACTTACTTACTTACTTACTTACTTACTTACTTACAAATGGCATTTAAGGAACTCGGAGGTTCACTGCCGCCCCCACATATGCCCACCATCGGTCCCTATCCTGTGCAAGATTAATCCACTCTCTATCATCATAACCCATCTCCCTCAAATCCATTTTAATATTATTCTCCCATCTACGTCTCGGCCTCCCCAAAGGCCTTTTTCCCTTCGGCCTCCTAACTAACACTCTATATGCATTTCTGGATTCGCCCATACTTGCTACATGCCCTGCCCATCTCAAACATCTGGATTTAACGTTCCTAATTATGTCAGGTGAAGAATACAATGCGTGAAGTTCTGCGTTGTGTAACTTTCTTCATTCTCCTGTAACTTCATCCCTTTCAGCCCCAAATATTTTCCTAAGAACTTTATTCTCAAACACCCTTAGTCTCTGTTCCTCTCTCAAAGTAAGAGTCCAAGTTTCACAACCATACAGAACAACTGGTAATATAATTGTTTTATAAATACTAACTTTCAGACTTTTTTTGACAGCAGACTAGATGACAAAAGCTTCTCAACCGAATAATAACACGCATTTCCCATATTTATTCTGCGTTTAATTTTTCTGTGGTCATGCAAAAGAATCAGTCCCATTCCGAGGCTTATTGTATTGATTCGTAACAAGCTATTTTTATGGTGATGGGTTGTTAGCTCTTCGCCTAACCCCCAAGCTGGAAGGCCACCCCTAATCGGCTGTCCACGACTGCTTATTCAATATATTCGCAGCTACCCTCCATATCTGTTATTATTATTATTATTATTATTATTATTATCATTATTATTATTATTATTATTATTATTATTATTATACTTAATTATTATTGTATCATTACTATTATTCTCATAGTATAATATATCATAGATTAGAGAAAAATTCTTCGTTCAAGATTGTTTATATTTATTTTTATGTTTAATTTATCATTATTGTAATTTTTATTTTTATTGATATGCATCCAGTGATTAACATTACAAATTTAATTTACTTATTTCAAATTTATTGCTATTATTATTATTATTATTATTATTATTATTACTATTGTTATTATTATCGTAAATTAATTTTTTAAGTAAATTAACATATTTATTTTTAATAAAATGGTACATAAAATACAGCTTGTGAAGATATTTCCTTTGACTTATACATGATTGTCACACTTTGAACTATAAAATTTAATTCTGCTTATTATGTATTATTATTGTATCACTTATGCTGGACTATCTTGGCTCATGGCTGTTGACCAGCACATAAATAAATAAATAAATAAATAAATAAATAAATAAAATTATTATTATTAATTACTGATATGTAAACATATAGAATTTGATTAGTGCATATTTATTGATATGTTTTAAGGTTTCTAAAGGCATACCTACTTGCATGTACATTTAGTAGGCCTTTAGAGCATGAAATTCCTGGCCATAACTATGGCATATGATTGAACTCAGAATCTACAGATGATACTCCATGTACGGTCAGCGCGTCTGCTCGCGAAACCAGGTGGCCCGGGTTCGAATCCCGATCGGGGCAAGTTACCTGGTTGAGTTTTTTCCGTGGTTTTCCCTCAACCCAATACGAGCAAATTCTGGGTAACTTTCGGTGCTGGACCCCGGACTCATTTCACCGGCATTATCACCTTCATTTCATTCAGACGCTAAATAACCTAGATGTTGATACAGCGTCGTAAAATAACCCAAGAAAAAAAAAGATACTCCATGTGAAAGAATATACGGAGCGTTCCATTTGAGATAAAGTTAATGCTATGTCCAATTAAATCGAAAATTGTATATAAGTAACATTTGCAAATGTTTGTATATTTTGTATTACATAAACACTTTCCGAAGTTTCACGTAAATTACAGTTTAACTATAAAATACATTCACGGTCTACCAGAATTCAGTTACACCAGGTATAGTCTAATTCTATTCTTGTATTTATGCCCGACCATGCCGAAATGTAGTAATTATACACCTGGTAGCAGACCTTTAATGCATGTCATTAAAGTACACCTACTCATTAAAGGTCAGGTCTTTCAGCCAATGACGACTCAGGTTACAACTGTTCAGCCAATGACAGGTCAGCTTTCTACCGTTATAAAACCGCAAGTATCGATTATTCTCGGATATGCAATCGAAAGAGAATTAGCGAAAAGTCACGGAGGCTGGAAATCCAATACTGTCGCAGAAGATTATGTTCTGTTACTATAATAATTAGCGTTAATTGTAAATAATATTCAAATAAATTCAATTTGTCATCTCGTTTTTCAATGTATGATTTAATTTCAATGTTATCTCTGTAGGTTCTTATGGCCTAGCAAGGTCAATGTGAACAGCTGTTCCTCGGAAAAAATCAATACTTTCGCGTCTGCCAACATCTCACAACATACGGGACATTGGTCAATGTCAGATACAAAGAAAATTAATAATATCAAGTTAGAAATATGGTCGAGCATAAAAAGTCGTATGAAACTCGCCTATAATGGTAATTAAGAAGCTCGTATGAAAATTATGAAACTCGCTTGCGCTCGTTTCATAAATACCCATACTCGCTTCTTAATTACCTTCATTATAGGCTCGTTGCATAATGTACATTATGTTACACGATATTTCAGGGATTTTCCGAAATCTCCTTTCACTTCTTTTCCAATACAATACAGTGTTACTATAAATATCTTTCCGATTACAAACTTGAATAACTATCGTTAGGAGACACTTAGAAATATGATATTGGTATCAATGGAAAGAGAAACTCAAATATTTTTCGTTATCCATTCGGTTAAAGCACATATGCTACTCTTAAATCAGAAAACATTAGAAAACATGAAATTGGTATCAACAGAAACAGAAACTCCAACAATTTTTATTTTTTTTTTTCAATGGGAAACATAAAGAGCAACATTTGGTTCACAACCGTAAGTAAGTCACATGTGCTCAATGTGAGCTGCTTGTGTCACACGACACACATCAAGTCTGTAGTCAATTTCCTGCCATACACGTTGTAGCATTGGACCATCCACCAGTACAATGGCCTATGTGATGCGGACATGAAGATCCTCAATGGTAGGTGGTAATGGTGGCTGATGCACTTGTTGTTTTATAAAACCCCACAAAAAATCACAAGGAGAGAGGTCGGGGGAACGTGGAGGTTAATGTAAACATTCTAAATTTTCACTGGCTTTTACGGTGGATTTCTGTGGACTTCGTGTGAAACTCTCTCTCACACGCTCCACATTTGCCTCACTTACTGATGGACGACCGTTGACTTCCGCTTACAGATGCATCCCCTCGTTTTGAAGTCAGCGTACTACTTACGGATACTGGGCCACTGGGTGGATCAACACCAAATTTTCTTCTAAAATTGCGTTGTACAGTGACAACAGACTGGGATATGTGAAAATCTAGCACACAAAATGCCCTTCTGTCTTCGTTTGCAGCCATTTTTCTGTTATATCGTCTCCTGGAAACGAAATTAATGCGAAATTAATGCGACAGGTTCACCAACATAACAAAAAATATTTGAGTTTCTCTTTCCATTGACACCAATATCACAGTCTAGTATATACAGTCACGAAGCTTAATACTTACTAAATATGCAAACATAGACAGTTGAAATATGCATCCATAGATAGTTGCTCACCACCAGGATCGCTACTATCGCCTCATCACAGGCTCTTTCCCTAGCAGACCATAAAATGTATTGTACTTTCGATATCGTGTTCTTTTGAAAAAATTAACACCTTCCTTCCACTATTGAAATATGAAATACATAATGTTTATATATTATTTTCATGAAATTTAGCCTATATTGTATTCTATGAACTCACCTTCCTGGGTCTTTCGGAAGAAGGATAACTCTAACCTATTTTTCTTACAATTTATAATACTACAAACGTCTCCTTGTCCCATATTATTATTCAAATTATTGTATTTAGCCATTTACATTTTATTACAACCGATAACGAATATTTCACACTTTACATAGCTTTTCACAAAAATGCGAAATACGGCACAGTCAATGCTTTTTCGATCTAGACCAGGCCGTAATGTTTGTTCGGGTTTTCTATCTCAGTGTATGGAGCTCAGTGAAATATTATATTATATCATTGCTAAGCTTTATTTAGTGTAATGTGTCCGTAAGTTCCGTTTACTTCTTAATATGTTACAGAAATAATTACAAAACTGTGTTATTTTAATGTGAAAGAATTTTACATGTTAACATAATCTGTTCGCGTCAACATTTCAAGTTTAGAATGAAAGCTATTTTGAGGTTTAATAAAAAAGAATTTATATTGTGATTTCAATTTAGCACATCTGCCTTCCTTAATTTTAGACAAAACATTTATCATACCACTCTTATGAAATTAGTGTACTTATGATTGTTACTTCGTCTCTTAGGTAGTAGATAAATACAATAATTCAGTACTCAATTGTAGTATTAAAATAGAAACTGAATGTGAGGGGTATCATACATGATATTATGGTTAATTATAATATATAATTGCGAATTTAGGAATATAAATTAAATATAGTAAACATAACCTATAATTTTCGTATGAATGGCGAGGCATTGGAGATCACTAAATTTAGACAGAAATAGGCAACTGGTACAGTAAACATAACCTATAATTTCAACATATCTAAATATCCGTGCGGTGCAATTGAAATTGAATCGTGCATAAATGAATGTGCAAGAATTTCGCAATATTTAATCGAAATAAAGGCAAGTATTACACATACGAACAACGTAATTTTCACACCATAAATAATATTACATCTTAACTCGCAACTGAATTATGTCTGAAGTGTCTCATAATAATTGTTTTAAATTTTATTAATGGAATTACACTACATTTTAGAGAAACATATGTTACTGTTTATGCATTCCAACTAATTTATATGGTTGAAACGCCGCCCTTCGTGATCAGGTTAAGCGAGTTACATGGTCTGCCTTACGGCCTGTATTAGATCACGATGGCAGTGACACAGTCTATTGTTCCTAGTAATCACAGCGCTCCAAGCGGCTAGCAACTATCGCGAGATTTGCAAAAAATCATCCCAAGCTTTGTGACTGTATATAGTAGACTGTGCCAATATCATGTTTCTAAGTGTCTCCTAACGACAGTTATTCAAGTTTGTAATCGGAAAGATCATTTATAGTAAAACTGTAATATGCGTAATATGCTGACATTTTTATTACTCTTAATTTTTTTACTGTTAAGGAAAAATGAGGTGTCAGTAAGTTAAAAATCTGATATAAAAATTGAGTGTACTTCGAACACGAATAGACTCGGTGTGTAACTTAACTATCTGATATATCCTGTGAATAAAAAATCCAATTATCGGGTACGAACAGAAAGCCCCTCATACAGGCATTAGCTAATCTGACACGTCATCATTAGTACTTCAACATTGATCTCAACGCGGTCGATGTTATCAAACATGAACTCATAAAAGCGAGCTGGCATCCCTGAATGAGACGTGCCCGCTCTCCTGTTTCACAAAGTACTTGTTAATTTTCTGTCATATTGAATCACGTATTGATTCGTTTGCTCGTGAGTTTTCTGTGCAAACATTTTCCGGAGTGGAATTGAGGATATTGTCACAGAACGCTGTGGGAATGTTTGTGTTTTCATTTAAAACAGGAAGAGTCTCCGCACTATTTATTCGCACCCACAACGGAATATTGCCCCGAGCGTGACCTGCCATGACATTACAGGCTTTTGATTTCAAACTGTACAAAAATGTTGGTCGAACTTGAAACGGCGTGGAAATCAAATCCACATGTAGTGTTCGCATCATATGCAGAATACATTATTGCTGATATTACGCTCTGCCGGGGTTGAAGCTGTTACCGGCTGTTTCCTACAAGAGGGACCATGATTCGAACTCCAGCAGGATTGAATTTTATTCAATCACTCAATGAAGAGCTTTTATCAAAGGGACTAGAAATCTTATTGTCGTTTGCTTTATCAACCAGTGTTCCAGATCAGGTGGGTAGTGTAAGAATTCATTCAGTCATTTACTGACATAGTTTTATAACAGGAATCAAGGTTCGAGCTCCAGTAGGATCTATGAGGTTTCACTAATTCATTCACCGACATCCTTTTATGAACTGAATCTAGGTTTATGTCCAGTTCGATGTGTGAGATTTCATTTGTTTATCAACGTCCCTTTATCAAAGGGATCAAGGTTTAAGATCCGGCACAATCTGTGAGATTTCATTTATTTTCCAACGTCCCTTTATCAAATGGATCAAGGTTTAAGAGCCGGTACACTCTGTGAGATTTCATTTATTTACCAACGTCCCTTTATCAAAGGGATAAAGGTTTAAGATCCGGTACAATCTGTGAGATTTCATTTATTTACCAACGTCTCTTTATCAAAGGGATCAAGGTTTAAGATCCGGTACACTCTATGAGATTTCATTTATTTACCAACGTCCCTTTATCAAATGGATCAAGGTTTAAGAGCCGGTACACTCTGTGAGATTTCATTTGTTTACCAACGTCCCTTTATCAAAGGGATCAAGGTTTAAGATCCGGCACAATCTGTGAGATTTCATTTATTTACCAACGTCCCTTTATCAAATGGATCAAGGTTTAAGATCCTGTACAATCTGTGAGATTTCATTTGTTTACCAACGTCCCTTTATCAAAGGGATAAAGGTTTAAGATCCGGTACAATCTGTGAGATTTCATTTATTTACCAACGTCCCTTTATCAAATGGATCAAGGTTTAAGAGCCGGTACACTCTGTGAGATTTCATTTGTTTACCAACGTCCCTTTATCAAATGGATCAAGGTTTAAGATCCGGTACACTCTGTGAGATTTCATTTGTTTACCAACGTCCCTTTATCAAAGGGATAAAGGTTTAAGATCCGGTACAATCTGTGAGATTTCATTTATTTACCAACGTCCCTTTATCAAATGGATCAAGGTTTAAGATCCGGTACAATCTGTGAGATTTCATTTATTTTCCAACGTCCCTTTATCAAATGGATCAAGGTTTAAGATCCGCTACACTCTGTGAGATTTCATTTGTTTACCAACGTCCCTTTATCAAATGGATCAAGGTTTAAGATCCGGTAGACTCTGTGAGATTTCATTTTGTTTATCAACGTCCCTTTGTCACATAGATCAAGGTTTACTACTGCTAGCCTACGAGATCCTTATTGTCTTCTTTCATGTTAACCAATTTCTGTACAGTTCTCAAAACTAAATTTTCCATTTTTGTAACACATTAGGTCTTGAAATCCAAGTTCTGTCCGCAGTCAGGAGGTAAAGCAAGCTTTAGGACTGTGAAACAGCTGT
Source organism: Periplaneta americana (assembly GCF_040183065.1). Lineage (NCBI taxonomy): Eukaryota > Metazoa > Arthropoda > Insecta > Blattodea > Blattidae > Periplaneta > Periplaneta americana. Next base: position 16,484,507 of record NC_091120.1, read on the forward strand.
CCGTGTCCGTGTCTGAGAGTGTCCGTAAACGAGAGTGAAATTTATCATTATTTCTATATTATTTCAGTTGAGACATAAAAATCTGTCCGTATATGAGGAGTGTCCGTATCTTAGAAGTGTCCATAAGGAGAGGTTTCACTGTAGTTCGTTATGGTGGGACTTCTCTCCCACAAACTTCTTGTAATGCCGTAAAAGCACTGGGTTGCATTTTTCCCCTTGTAACTTGTATTTTTATGAAGAATCTTTTTTCATACTTACTGAACGTTGTTAGGGTGGTATTACTTAATACAAATCAGAAACAGTCCCTGTATTCACAAAATATGGTTATTTAAAGACTTTTAATATTCCACATTTATGCAACAATCACTCCTCCATTACGTACTGAAAGATTCCGATGATTTACAGTATTGTTGCCATTATTTATTGAATGCCCAAGTATTTTATCAACACTTCTAAATAAACCACCACGTCTCTCAAATGACGTTTATTGGTTATCAACCTGTGAATTGCCTCATCGAAGATCCGCTCCCTCTTTCGGTTTCACTCATAGTTGCAGGGGAAAGAACATCATTGCTTTCCCCCTGGCCCACTGCGGGATCATTTTGCGACTGACTAGCTATCGAATTCAATTATGGCACCCTGCTCGAATTCGCCATAGAAATTGGCTACTCCTACGCAATTCGGGTCAAATTGAAGACTCGAACGACAGATCTGTGGGCCCTTGCTAAGTTTATCTATCCCTTCTTCTGTACAGAGGGGAAAATGTGCACCAATTTACAGGCTGATCCGTTTAGGTATGGATAATATTAATTTATTATTATAAAACTATTATGATACTGTAGTATGAGAAATTTATCGCTCGTAATATTATGCTTAAAATATGGGAGTTTCCATATATGGTAAGAATGAAAATCAACAATGCATAATGTGAAATGAAAATCGTAAATGATTTAAATTGTTACAATGTGATTTATGATATGATAAATTTGAGAGTGTTAAACGAGTTGGAGAAAGCTGGGTTTGCAGTGCAAGACCTGCCCTTAGGCAGAACACTGAATGAATGAATGAATGAATGAATGAATGAATGAATGAATGAATGAATGAAAGGAGTTCAAAGAGAATTTCGATGTGAGTATGGTGAAAGCAGTGTACCTAAATACGATTCCATAATGTGGTATCGAACATTTGTAGAAACAGGTTCTGTGTTAAAAAAAAACATGCAGGAGGTCGCAGGCGAAACCCAGTACGAGAAGCAGTCTATTCCGTCTTCCATTGTTAACTTTCCTTTTCTTCTAGCAAGTAAACACATACGATTTCATAAGACCTTCCTGAAGTTCTTTCTTGATTGAAAATTCACATATCAAAAGTCAAGTCAAAAAGTTAACGTATGGTGTGGAGTGAGTCGCAATAAAGCGTATGGACCATTCTTATTAGCAGAAAATACAGTACAATACGCTATGGATCTTACTTGGATGTATTGCAGTTTCTACTGCCAACAACATATGAGCACTGTATTCCAGCAAAATGTGCATCACCTCATTGGGTATGGGAGGTTCGTCATTTGCTAAAGCTTTCAGTCGTATGTGGTGTGGTCGTCATGGACAAATTGCTTGGCCCCCAGACACCCCAGATCTAATCTTTCCTGACTTCTTCGTATGGGGTTTTGTTAAAGAAACTGCCTATTCACAGAAACCCAGGAACATTTATGATCTAAAGGTAAAAATTTCTCAAGCTTTCCAACAAATCACCCCTCTAATGTTACAACGGACATGGGCTGAATTGCATCACCGTTATGAGTTGTGCAGGGTGCGCAATGGGGGTCATATAGAGTTCTGAGGAATCTCCCATCTTCCAATGCTGTATACACAGTTTCAACAAATAAAGTTCAGTAGTAAATGTTCACGAGTGTTTCTATTTTATTCATACCCAAAAGGTTCACCCTGTATATTCAGTTAGGAGTGGATAATTGATAGGAATTGCAAAACCTAGGCCTAAATCCGGCATTGCATGAGATGCACTGCAGGGTCAGAAAATGGGACCACAAAAGAAATAATATCCTCAAAGAACTCAAAGTCGAACCGATAATACAATATGTTAATCATGTCAAAAAAAATGGATAGAACATTCATACTTACTTACTTGCTGCCTTTTAAGGAACCCGGAGGTTCATTGCCGCCCTCACATAAGCCCGCCATTGGTCCCTATCCTGAGCAAGATTAATCCAGTCTCTACCATCATATCCCACTTCCCTCAAATCCATTTTATATCACCTTCCCATCTACGTCTCAGCCTCCCCAAAGGTCTTTTCCCCTCTGGCCTCCCAACTAACACTCTGTATGCATTTCTGGATTCGCTCATACGTGCTACATGCCCTGCCCATCTCAAACGTCTGGATTTAATGTTCCTAATTATGTCAGGTGAAGGATACAATGCGTGCAGTTCTGTGTTGTGTAACTTTCTCCATTCTCCTGTAACTTCATCCCTTTTAGCCCCAAATATTTTCCTAAGAACCTTATTCTCAAAAACCCTCAACATTCATACCGAAACAAATAAGACATGCAGAATAAGGAGAAGACATGGAGAACAAGGGGAAGACGAAGGGAACAAGGGAAAGACAAGGAAAAGACAAGGAGAACAAGGTAAAGACATGGAGAATAATGGAAAAACAAGGAGAACAAGGGAAAGACAAGGAGAAAAGGGGAAAGACAAGGAGAACAGGGGAAAGACAAGGAGAACAAGGGGAAGACAAGGAGAACAAGGGAAAGACAAGGAGAACAAGGGAAAGACAAGGAGAAAAAGGGGAAGACAAGGAGAACAAAGGAAAGACAAGAAGAAGGGAAAGACAAGGATACCAAGGAAAAGACAAGGAGAACAAGGGAAAGACAAGGAGAAAAGGGGAAGACAAGGATAACAAGGGAAAGACAAGAAGAACAAGGGAAAGACAAGGAGAAAAGGGGAAGACAAGGATAACAAGGGAAAGACAAGAAGAAAAAGGAGAAGACAAGGATAACAAGGGAAAGACAAGAAGAACAAGGGAAAGACAAGGAGAAAAGGGGAAGACAAGGATAACAAGGGAAAGACAAGAAGAAAAAGGGGAAGACAAGGAGAACAAGGGAAAGACAAGGAGAACAAGGGGAAGACAAGGAGAACAAGGGAAAGACAAGGAGAACAAGGGAAAGACAAGGAGAACAAGGGAAAGACAAGGAGAACAAGGGAAAGACAAGGAGAAAAAGGGGAAGACAAGGAGAACAAAGGAAAGACAAGAAGAAGGGAAAGACAAGGATAACAAGGAAAAGACAAGGAGAACAAGGGAAAGACAAGGAGAAAAGGGGAAGACAAGGATAACAAGGGAAAGACAAGAAGAACAAGGGAAAGACAAGGAGAAAAGGGGAAGACAAGGATAACAAGGGAAAGACAAGAAGAACAAGGAAAAGACAAGGAGAACAAGGGGAAAGACAAGTAGAACAAGGAAAAACAAGGGCACAAGCGGAATGTAAGGGGAATGCAAGGAGTTGCATTTTTATGTGACGATCAATTCCCAAGTTGTCCCTCCCATACTCATTGAGGGTAAAAACGTAGTTCTACGTCAAGATACGTTTTGGAGTTTTAACTTTGCCGCCCCGATGCTGGAAATGAGCTACTGTACGTCGTAACGTCGTTTCTGACGCCACATCTTGGAGACGCTTCCAGGGGAATTAGGATTTCTCCGATGTCAGCGCGCTGACGTGACCTGCTATGATATGCAGCAGCAGACAGCCCGCTCTTCCGAGCACTGCGTTATTTCGATCTTTATCTGCACACGACTTGCTTCCGATACAGCGGGCTCTTTCCCCATGCTGTCGAGTAAATGGATTGTAAATTGCGACTGATGGATGGCTGCACTGAAGTCAACACGTTGGGCCCCGATACGTATTGGCTGGCTCTCGTGGCTTCTCTCCCGGCCTGCTTTGCCGCCGATTTTCCTGGAAATGAGTTATTGATACCGACGTATTATTCTGCACACCACACGGTGCTACATGTGCACTGCTATTAACACCACAACATAGAGCGAAAAGTATCTAAATAATGACCTTCATTTGTCGATTTGGTTGCTTAGAAACGGTTTTCTGAACACATTGCACATCAGTGGATAAAGCCTGCTACATCTATACTAATAATAAATCTGTAGCCGAATTTTTTCTGGTAATTTTCGATTTTCCAAAAATAATTGGTCCTAACATACATAATTAACCGTCGACCTGGTTGGCAAGTTGGTATAGCGCTGGCCTTCTATGCCCAAGGTTGCGGGTTCGATCCCGGGCCAGGTCGATGGCATTTAAGTGTGCTTAAATGTGACAGGCTCATGTCAGTAGATTTACTGGCATGTAAAAGAACTCCTGCGGGACAAAATTCCGGCACATCCGGTGACGCTGATATAACCTCTGCAGTTGCGAGCGTCGTTAAATAAAACATAACATTTTTTTTTTTTATAATTAACCACCCTGAAACCGAAAATCGCTTTTTTGAAATTTTTGTTTGTATGTCTGTCTGTCTGTCTGGATGTTTGTTACCTTTTCACGCGATAATGGCTGAACCGATTTATATGAAAATTGCAATATAAATTAAGTTCGCTGTAACTTAGATTATAGACTATATGGCATTCAAAATACGTTATTTAAAAGGGGGTGTTATAAGGGGGACTGAATTAAATAAATCGAAATATCTCGCTTATTATTGATTTTTGTGAAATATGTTACATAACAAACGTTTCTTTAAAATTGATTTCCGATAAGTTTTATTCCCTGCAAAATTTTGATAGGACTGATATTTAAGGAGATAAATGAGTTTTAAAATTAAAATACAATGCCATCTAAGGCGGTGTAATGAAATGAAAACAAATGACTACGTCTATAGGGGGCCTTGGACAACAACAATCGAAAGCTATTCAACATAGCCTACAGAGAATGTTTCTGTGTTTGTATGAAGTAATATCGGAAGCTAAATTAACCGATTTATATAATTAATTATTATTTCACCATTGGAAAGTGTAGTTTCTCTAGATGGACATTATGCTATAATGTTATTACATTAACTTCTGAGCGCTCTCTGTACCAAAATGATCGCTTTTTAATTATTTAAATACAATTTAAATTAAGTAACATATTAAACGATTTGTCCTTCTTTCAAACACGAATGTTCCCTGGATCAAACGTCCTATTTTAATTATGTGATTACTTTATATTTATTTCTAACGGGTGCAGCGGCGCGCACGGATACGGCTAGTCCATATATATAATTTGAATTGGTACTGAAAATTAGGGGAAAACGGCTGAATGGATTTTAATAAATGACCCCTCATTTTGAAGCTTGGAACCCAAAGTTTCTCAGAAAAATAGTAGTTTTCAGTGAAATGTCAATTTTCCTACATCATTTTCCTATTTTCCAAAATCCATCTTTCGTCAGTTTTGAGAACTAATTAATTGCATTTCAGAATAAAACAAAACACATACTACACTAAACAATAGACTATTACACGAAGGCCATGAACTACAGGATTACTGACATACTTAGAGTTCAGATGGGTCAGATTCTTTCACAACATAATGCCAATATGTCGATCTTCATTTGTGTAATTTTTTGATAACGTATAAAAATAAAATACAAGTCTGATTCTCTGGTCTGTAGTTCTCCGAGTACAGCTGTGTATTCGATATTAAGAACTACAAAACTTAAAAATATTTGGTGACATTATTACCATTAAAAATGAAATATAATTATAGTTAATGCAACACATAATGGTATACTGATGATATGAAAGTGAAATCTTTTGGGGCCTTAAGTAAGTACACGCATAGAAAGAAGATTTTATATTAGATCTTCATTTCTATAATATACTGAGTAACGGCTATATATATATATATATATATATATATATATATATATATATATTACTGAAAACTATAAAACTTACGTAACAGCGTGGTTGATCGACGAATGTTGCGTCAACATTTGTTGAGACTATAAATTAGGAATGCCTATAACATCGACATCAACGTGAAGTTTCGATTTTATGCACGAGAACGTATAATCTCATAAACTTCTTTCCATCTGACTGTAGATAATTATTTGAAGAGAAGTAATATAATGATAACGAGATACTAAGGTTATTGTTATGAACTTAACACTACTTGTATTAAACTTGTAGAATATGTGGAAATCAAACCACAGTATAGAGAACATATCTCTATACTGTGATCAAATAGTTGTTTTCTTCCTGCTCACAAAGAAGTAATGCCATTGTTTAAAACTTCTGTCGTACGTAATTTTGACGTATAATGGATAAACAATTGATCCTCACTACTTTTCTTGCCAAGAGAGCACCTCCTTCTTCTAGCTATGCCTCCGTCTTTCAGTTGCTGACTATAGTAGTCGTGACAGCAGGTTGCAACTTACACGCTTGGCCAACTTATTATGAGATATAATTATTTGGAAGTGTACGTCAGATTTAGTATTAATAGAAAATTTTCTGTTAGTGCAGTTTATTTATTCCATTAAGTGTGTTTTATCTAACAAAGTAACACTGGATGAAACTTACGTGATGATCGACACTACTCTGCAGATCATAGATGAAAGTTCAGATTATGATGCTGATTATGACGCTGAAGGCAATGTAGAGATTGAATATGAAACTTGTGACAATGAGAAGGATCTAAGATACAGTAGGAGAGATTGAGAATCACGTAGAAAACAAGCGAATGGAGAAAGAAGGCAAAAAACAAGAAAACAGGAAGAGAAGAGAAGAGAAGAGAAGAGAAGAGAAGAGAAGAGAAGAGAAGAGAAGAGAAGAGAAGAGAAGAGAAGAGAAGAGAAGAGAAGAGAAGAGAGGGCACGAGGGCACGAGGGCACGAGGGGAGGATATTTTCATAACTCTAACCTACAATCCGCAATGACCTTAAATAGCTATTGCTTCACTCCCACATGTAAAACCGACTGATCGTTCTGATATTGTTGCTTGCGTTTTCGCATTGGAACTCAAGAACTGAAGATGTATAGGTTAAATAAAAAGTATTTAGCATGAAGAAAACCATTCAGAGGGGTAGGCCTATGTTTCATTATTATGGAAGCAAATAACTTCCAAAATGTCAGGTATTCTTCATTGGAAATAGATTTGAAAAAATTTAATTTGAACTTCTAATGAACTTAGCAGCATTTGCTAGTCTAATATAAATTCGATTGCAAATACTGAGAAATTTGGAAAATATTAGCTTTAGAGAAACAAAACGAAAATTGAACAACACACCCAGGGTTGCTAAATCACGCTTAATTTCTACACGACGCGTAAAATACGCGTGAAATGCATAATTTATGTCATAAATGTAAAACAAAATGTAATAAATTCAAACCTTGTAATACATTAACGGTCTTACTAATTAACTAATAAATCGTGTTCTGTGAGATATAGCAGAGTCATCTGGTGGTAATAGACGGCTCTATAATCTGTCTTCAAGCATTCACCAGCGCGCGTTTCCAACTGCTACTTTTCCGAAGTTATGGAGGGAGTGTCAATCATTCTTTAACCACCTAAATACATTATTTTCCCGTTTGGGGCAAGTTACCTGGTTGCGGTTTTTTTTTTGCGGGGTTTTCCCTCAACCCAATATGGATAAATGCTGGTTAACTATTGGTGCTGGACCACTGACTCATTTCACCGGCATTATCACCTTCATTTCATTCAGATGCTAAATAACCTGAGATGTTCAATTCAATTCAATTTATTAAGCCATTAAACATACAGTGATAGGCTTCGTCACAAAAAACATACATTAGAAAATACACATATAATTAAAAACAGTAATTAGAATGAAAACACAAAACATTTTGAAACTCTAGAATTAATGAAAACACTTCACTCTTATGTAATAATTGTAACTAATCTCAATAACTTTATTTATTAAAAAACAATTCCGTATGAATTTATGTTAAGAAAATCATCTACAGATTAGAAAGGATTAATTAAAAGCCAATTATAAAATCTAGCTTTGGTTGGTAACTTACAATATTGACTGAGAAGCTTATTATATAATTTCATGCCCATGAAAGAAAAATTTGTACTAGTTTTATGTAATCTACAGTATGGAATATTAATTTGTTCACTATTTCTAATTTCATGATCATGTATATTGGCTATAAATGAGTAATTGTCTATATTTTGTCGAGTGTAAAGGACTAGGTCGTATATATACGAGTATATAAATTTATGACAGTTAATATCTGTGATTGTTTGAAAAGAGGTCGACAATGTTCAAGATAGTTTGATTGACATGGAATTCTAATGGCTTTCTTTTGCAAAATCAAGACACTCCCAATTTTGCTACCATTTCCAAAGAAAATTAAGCCATACCTAATTATCGACTGAAAGAACGAAAAGTAGGCACATCTTAAATAATTTTGAGAAAGACAAGTTACTAGTTTCTTTAATAAATATATAACTCTCGATAATTTTGTGCATATGCATTCGATATGTTTTTCCCATGTTAAACAGGAGTCTATAAAAAGTCCTAGAAATTTGGTATAGTTTTGTATGTTGTCCTTTTTTATTACATGATTTGGGGTAAAAGTTATGTTGATAGTCTTTTCTTGATTAAGCAAAAAACCATTAGATTCAAACCATAAAGCCATCTGTGATAGAATATCATTGGTTAGAGATGTTGATAAAGCAGCGTCGTTAAATAACCTACATGCGCGTGAGGGGACGAAAAATGTGGACTAAGAAACTTCCCTCCCTCGCTACGCTTCGACTTACAGCTGTAGCTAGCTCACTTACCCCCCCCTCTAAGGATCCTACTATGAGCAACGGCGCACGAATGCATTTGAAGTTAAAAAAAAAAAAAAAAACGAAAGAGCTATAGTAGTCCAAAAAATGCAAATTTGACATTAAGCATTTGATGAGAGTATTGTAGTGGCCATCTATTGAATTAGTTGTTTTTATTTTTTTTATTTTATTGGGTTATTTTACGACGCTGTATCAACGTCTGAGGTTATTTAGCGTCTGAATGAAATGTAGGTAATAATGTCGGTGAAATGAGTCCATGGTCCAGCACCGAAAGTTACCCAGCATTTGCTCATATTGGGTTGAGGAAAAACTCCGGAAAAAATCTCAACCAGATAATTTGCCCCGACCGGGATTCAAACCCGGACCACCTGATTACCTGGCCAGACGCGCTGACCGTTACTCCACAGGTATGGACAATTAGTTGTTAGGGGGAAAAAAAACTAGGCCTATGTTATAGGAGTAGAAATTTTCAGTGGTTTTCATAAAACAACCATAGTCCAAAGACTTTTTTGCGAAAACAAACATTGTCCAGCCAGGACGATGGTAGCTTTTACAGATATTCCATTCATATCATCTTGAAAAATTTATCCACACAATTTTAAACTGTAGTAGATTGGCAGTACTGCGTCTGACGTACGCGGCAAAAGCCACCTCAGAGAAAAATACTTTAGCACGTGAATTGTTGTATTAGTTATGCAGTCATCCTTAGGTGAAGAAGTAACCCCCTGGAAGAAACTTAAGCAATAAAAGGAGAAGCAGGATATAATAAATAAAAAGAAGATTAAAGGAGAGGCATACTTCAGCCACAACAGAGTATTTTTTCTCAAAACAACCATTGTCCACAGTTATCTGCATTTACAGATGCAGTTCTATGAGGCAATTTAAGTTCTAAATACACTTCAGTTTTCCCAAGTTTCTACAACACCTTAAGAAATGACATGATGAATTTCATACTTGAAGTGTCAACAACATCCATGTCAGATAGTTTTTTTTTTTCTCATGAAAATTTTTGTTTTTGGACTACGGTTGTTTTAAAAAAAAATCCCTTCATTTGTTTTTACAAGATAACGAATGACCTACAACTGTACGTAACGTGATTAATTGTTAGAATGGCATGAAATGCTTTGTCGTAGACTGATAAGATGTTTTGTAAAATGACAAAGTAAATACGGTATTTAGAAACATCTTGTGGACGAAAGGTCAGAAAATTAAGAGATGATTGATGGATTGCCTACACGTAAATAATAAATATTAAACGTACAAAAGTAGTAAATGCAAATCATAATTGTCAATTTAAATGTAGACTTAATCCTTACCTTGGCAGAGCTTAATTTCTCACACTAGTTTATTAAACCTTGTCGGACCGTAAAGAAAACAACTATCGCAATGTCCATATTTTTATATGTTGTACAATATTATAGTATTGTGAAATTTTAATTTTCCTACCAATTTTTTTTCTATTGTTCCATTAAAATTATAGCATATAGCCTGTTGTATCCTATAGGATACTTTGTCAATTTAAGGGTTAAATACTAAATACTGGTGGTCGTCATTTGACGTACCTGTTGTGAGGTACAAAATGAAACGACGATAACTTACGTTCGTAATTGATATTAAAATAATATGAATGCGTAAATAAATATAAAAATGTAGAAAACAGTAACCGATAACCAGGTGCATGTTGAAGCTCATTTCTCCTTAACCTGGCTTCGCAGACCACAAGTTTCCTATTTCAGCATAGCATCCCGTATTTCCTGTTTAATTTGTGCAAGCATTTGCTGAATCACCCTGTATAAGAAGGTAGAATTTTATTTTTTCTGACATCTGAGTAACAAAATTTCCGTAGTGCATACGTGCATTGTGTCTGAATGGATATTGACGTCTTTAAGGAAATGGTGCTCATACCCTCTGCAGGAGATCGATCCAACGATCTTCCGTTTCTTACTCGCTCTTCCGAATGACAATGAGGTAATAAAATTGTATTTATGCATATGGCACTAGTTGTGCGATGAGTTTTGGCTTCCTTGCCACAACATCAAGGGTTAACAGCGACATTGATTCAAATCAGTCACAAAACTTTCTTTTACCTCTCTCTCCCTCTCCAGCTCTCTCCTCCTCCCTCCCAGAATGCGATGACATCGATAGTCAGTTGCTCAAAAGAGGATAGAAAGGCTTCCAAACGCGGAACCTATGTTGTAATTCAATGGAATTGACACGCCTGATTTCCTTCCCCCCCATCCCTATAAATGTCCGGCTCGATTCTAGTGCAAGGGTGATATCTTGTGAAGAGGCTAGGCTCCAGCAGAATCCGCCTTTCTTGCAAAGTGTATTGTGGTGTCAGTATCAGAGAAACGTCACGCAGTATCAGTGCCGTGCATCGCAGAATATATTCCGCTGAATGTGCAAGCAGTGGCGTGCTTCAACAAACTGAAATGTAGGTCAAAGCAGCATGGTGCTCAACTTTGGTAGAATTATAGGCAATTCCACTGAGAGTTGGTACTAACATTCGATTGTGTGAGCCAAATGAGATAACAAATATTTTTCAATCGATTCTTCAGTCTATAACTTATCCTACTTAAAATTGACTTTAAGTCCAGTCAAACATTTAAAATACTACAGAAATGTTACTTACTGGCTTTTAAGGAACCCGGAGGTTCATTGCCGCCCTCACATAAGCCCGCCATTGGTCCCTATCCTGAGCAAGATTAATCCATTCTCTATCATCATATCCCACCTCCCTCAAATCCATTTTAATATTATCTTCCCATCTACGTCTCAGCCTCCCTAAAGGTCTTCTTCCCTCCGGCCTCCCAACTAACATTCTATATGCATTTCTGGATTCGCCCATACGTGCTACATGCCCTGCCCATCTCAAACGTCTGGACTTAATGTTCCTAATTATGTCAGGTGAAGAATACAATGCATGCAGTTCTGTGTTGTGCAACTTTCTCCATTCTCCTGTAACTTCATCCCTCTTAGCCCCGAATATTTTCCTAAGCACCTTATTCTCAAACACTCTTAACCTATTTTCCTCTCTCAAAGTGAGAGTCCAAGTTTCACAACCATAAAGAACAACCGGTAATATAACTGTTTTATAAATTCTAACTTTCAGATTTTTGACAGCAGACTGGATGATAAAAGCTTCTCAACCGAATAATAACAGGCATTTCCCATATTTATTCTGTGTTTAATTTCCTCCCGAGTATCATTTATATTTGTTACTGTTGCTCCAAGATATTTAAACTTCCCCACCTCTTCAAAAGATAAATTTACAATTTTTATATTTTCATTTCGTACAATATTCTCGTCACGAGACATAATCATATACTTAGTTTTTTCAGGATTTACTTCCAAACCTATCTCTTTACTTGCTTCCAGTAAAATTTCCCGTGTTTTCCCTAATCGCTTGTGGATTTTCTCCTAACATATTTACGTCATCCACATAGACAAGCAGCTGATGTAACCCGTTCAATTCCAAACCCTCTCTGTTATCCTGGACTTTCCTAATGGCATACTCTAGAGCAAAGTTAAAAAGTAAAGGTGATAGTGCATCTCCTTGCTTTATCCCACAGTGAATTGGAAACACATCTGACAGAAACTGACCTATACGAACTCTGCTGTACGTTTCACTGAGACACATTTTAATTAATCGAACTAGTTTCTTGGGAATACCAAATTCAATAAGAATAACAGAAATGTTTCAGGTCCTAAATCATGTAATATTTTATGAACACCTATTTCATGATAAAGGATTGAAGAGTATCGTATACAAACTATATAAAAAAACATTACTTAATTAGCATATCTATGAGGTTCCACACTCCTAAACTCATTACAGTCCGTGCTGTGCCACGCTGAACACCGGCAGTTAATTATACCCACCTGAAATATGATTATCAAATTGACATCAAACAAATTAATGTACGTTGAGTGAAATTGTGATTAAAAGCAATATTGTGAAACAATCTTAGACTGAGTTATTGTATTCACACAATTCTTTTTTTTTTTTTTTTTTTTAAGAAGCTATACATAAGTTACAAAATCTTCGAAAACTTGAATTTTCTTTCAGTACATTAGAAAACCGTTATATGAGGTAAATCTTGAACTTGACTAGTGCAGTGAATTCCTGAAGATCAGTAATGAATTTAACTGGCAACATTTCGATTCTCTTTTGTTTCACATGGCTCGGTAGGGCCCGGTCACTACTGGAGAGCACAGTCGACGCTGCAGTGCCGCCCGCATTATCCAGTTGTTTCATAAGATTAACTGACAGATGGAAGTTTAAAATTCCATTAATTTTCAGAAAATGAAATTGAACGTTTAAGATTTGCAACAATTCTTTTATTACAAACATGATGTTTGATTTGAAATAATTTAGATTAGATAATTAAATGATACTAAACCGAGGAAAGTCGACCTGTTTGGCGAGTTGGTATAGCGCTGGCCTTCTATGCCCAAGATTGCGGGTTCGATCCCGGGCCAGGTCGATGGCATTTAAGTGTGCTTAAATGTGACAGGCTCATGTCAGTAGATTTACTGGCATGTAAAAGAACTCCTGCGGGACAAAATTCCGGCACAACCGGCGACGCTGATATAACCTCTGCAGTTGCGAGCGTCGTTAAATAAAACATAACATTAACAAACCGAGGAATGTGATAAGTGTAGACTCCTTACATTGGGTAGGATGAGACAAGAGACAGAGGAATAACAAGATTAGAGTAGGTTAGATGAGGGGATAAGACAATAATTTCGTCCCTTTATAGCAAACAAATATTCAATTTATATTTGACGTATGAGCGTCCTTCCTGGTTATAGAGATCGAAAGCACCATTTCTTCTGTGGTGATGAAACTGTGCATTCTCTGCATCATATACAGTAAGTGAGTAGTTCTTTGTAAATTAAAAAACAGCATTTTTCACTCAACTTCAGAAGTTTGTACGTATTCATATGTCAAACTGAAGTTCGGAATGAATTTTGTCGAGAAAACGCGTCGTCTGCTAAAATGGTCTGAAGGAGATGAGGTAAATTAGCAAAGTGCTTCAAGGATATAATGATGAGACGTTAATCATATCGTGTAACTAGATTGTAAGTTTTGGTCCCTAATTTCGTAATGTATATAAAGAACTTTTTCTATGCACAAGTATAACTTTGCGTAAAAGAGAAACAATTTGGATCTTGAAAACGTGGAAAAATTATGTCAAAAAGTTTCATACAGTCATGAAAGAAAATTAATTGTCTTTATCAAATTGGTTTTAAATTAGCTATAACCAATAAGGTAATAACTAAAAAACTAAAGTGGGTATATTTTTCTTCATGCTCAATAATATGAATATTTCCCATTGCATGTGTAGTGTTTTGTTTTACTGGGAGCTTATCACTGCCTGCTGGATCACACCCTATGGCTGTTTACACTGCCTGCCTAATCAACACTTATGTGCAAGCAACCGGTAGGTGGCAGATAGTGACTTTGCATTTATTTATTTATTTATTTATTTATTTATTTATTTATTTATTTATTTATTTATTTATTTATTTGGTGGTGTCAATAAACACAGATGTCATCGCAAGTTCCAGGTCACATGGACCCTTGCCTTAACAAGAATATTGCTTAGAATAACATGAGTACGTAAATGAAGTGTGACCATCTTCTCCATCAGAAACGGAGACTGGTAAGCTGGACATGTAGGTAGACTTTCAGAGTCAATGATTTTTGCAGAAAAGTTAACATTACTTGGTTGTTCACTGAATGATATGTGTAATTATGGTTTAATAAGTGGATTAGGATGTGTTTGTAGTTTCTGAAGATAATTTTTACGTAACTGCTGCACGTAGTAACTGAATAAAATGATTTCCAGGTCACTGTACAGTTGTGCGTTAGTAATGTAAAAATCAGCACCTGTGATGGTTCTGCACACAGCTCTTTGGATGGCATCGAGTTTCTTGATGTAGAGGGGATGGGTTTGAGCCCAAATTTCTGACGCGTAGGACATGTATGATCGTATAAGTGATGTGTATAGCAATAGTTTGGTTTTGAGGGGAATGAAGCTTTTAAGTATTGGATATAATGCTAAGAATCTTTGCAAAGCTCTGTATCGTATTAATTGTATATGTTGCCTGTATGTCAAACGACTATCCAATAGTAGACCAAGATATCTGACGGTTGTTTTGAAGGGGATGTGTTGATTCTGAACAGAGAGCGGCTGTAATAATCGTGGAAATCTCCTTGTAAAAACTACTGCTGTACTTTTTTTCGCCGTTAATTTTCAGTCGCCATTTTGTAGACCATTGAGTGAGTAAGTCCAAGGCTTCTTGCATCTGTTGTAAAGCACATTTGATGTCGTAATGTTTTGTATAAAGGACTGTATCATCCGCATATAAGGCGTGTTGGCAGTTGGTGTGCTTGGGAATGTCATGAACGTATGTGGCGTAGAGAATTGGACTCAGAACAGAGCCTTGAGCAACTCCTGCTTCTATTTGTCTTGAACTGGAAAGGCAATTACCTTGTCGCACACTGAATGATCTGTTTTTCAGGTAGTCTGCAATAAAATGTACATATGCGTCAGGAACTGAAATTTTCTGTAGTTAGTAAAGAAGACCATCATGCCACACTGTGTCGAATGCCTGTTGTATGTCCTGGAATGTTGCTATTGTGTGTTCGAAATGTTCATATCCATTGTTTATGTAGTGAGTGAGATTATGAAGTGGATCTCTTGTGCTGTGCTTGGATTTAAAGCCGAATTGTTCATGTTGAATTCTATCTGGCTCTTTTAGAAGTGGATCTAGGCGGGCTAGTACTAGGCGTTCCAGAATTTTACCAAGGAAATCAAATAGACTTATCGGTCTATAGTTGTAAGGAAGTGTGGGGTCTTTTCCTGGTTTATCAATTGTTATGACAGTGCTTCTTTCCATTGTGATGGGAAGTGTAAAAATTTCAGACAGGCGTTATAAATTTTGGTTAGATGTATTAATGCCCGTTTGAACAATCGTTTAAGGGCTAAAGGGAAAATACCATAGGGACCAGAAGTTTTATGGAGTGGTAATGTTTTTATGATGTCCTTGACTTCTTTTGGTGAGGAGTTTGTTGAAGATAAAAGTTTACTTCATCTGTTACTTATTTATTGAAGACTGGATCAGAGTTAACATGATGAGGTTGGAACCGCCAGAAAAGGGAGTCTGCAAATGTTTCTGCTTTACGTTCTTGATCACACACCATCTGATGTTCTGCATTTTCTAAAGGTGTATTCTTAACTTGAAAGGATTTCCCTAATAAATGTTTTGTGATTTTCCAGAATTCTTTTCCACTTGGTTGAAGTGTTTCAACTTTATCTGTAAAAGAGTTAATTTTTTGGAGTTTGTGTTTCCGTCGTATGGCTCTTTGATACCGGTAGTAGGCCCTTTTTGCTTGTGGATCTCGAGTGTTTTGCCACCTTTTCCTGGCTTCAGTTTTGGCTTTGAGCAGGTAAGTTAACTCATTTGGATTTTCCTCTGGAGGAGACGAATAAGATGTTGTGGTGACGGAGTTCAGGGTTGTGGTAATTGTGTCTGAAAATCTTAACTGCAACGTCTATATCTTGTGGTTGTAGAAACTGAGGATTCACTGTTATCGATGCATGAAGATGTTTGGTATATCCATTCCAGTCGGTTATTCTGGTTGTTGTGGTAGGTTTCTTATATTTAGTAGCTGGGATCTTGAATATCAATAGTACTGGTACATGATCTGAGTCAAGCGCTAAGATACTTTTTTGTGTGATTTTGCAAATACTGATAGCGATGGTACTGCCTGCCACCTAGCGGCAAAATAACTTTGATTGAGGAGGCAGTTTGGATCTTATATTGCAGTAAGATTACCAACTCTTCAGAATTTTATGCATATTTCAGCACTTTAAGTGCATATTTGCATGCATATTTTAGTGTATATAATTCTCAACACTAGTAGTTACATTTATTGACAGACAATCAATAGCAGTCAAAGCAAGATAATACACTTTAATATTTCCCATCGCCGAAAAGTGTAACTAAATAATCTCGTCTTCATTAAGTGCTCTGAAATATTTTGGAAACTTAAAAATACGCAATATAATTACAATACTCTAATCGGTCGTAATATGTTTATTAACATGTTCCCATGTTTATTAACAAAATCAAATGTTCATTTTAACTTTTGCGACAATCAGTTTATTTTTCCCAATGTATATGTGCAGTAGAAAACTAGATGATTGTATCGATTACTGTCGATCATTTGTTGTTGCTGTCGATTGTTATCTAGTCGAATAAAATCTATCTGTGCCATTTAGTTGTGTACAATCTGATATAACACAAAATTTCATTACAGAATAGAGCAATTAGAAAGTGTTTCAGTTATTGGAGTAACATAATTTGTAATAAGTCCAGTTCGATTGCAGTTTCTCTCACAATGCAGTACTGTCATAACAGACAACTTTCTTGCGCAAGAATGTACGAATAAAATGGATACTACATAGCTACACTATTCACTGTTGTAGTAAAATTGTTTATTATTCCATTCTCCACAACAACACTATTAAGGTCTATACAAAATAAAGATTTCGTGTAGGCCTAATACTTCGTTCAGATATTATTTATGTAATCTACTCGTATCTCTAGCTAATGATTAATATTATTTTGCCCCGCTCATTTTTTCTTTCTTTCCGAGATAAAAATTGTTTTATAATTACGAAATTTTTATTGTGTGTTTTGGGAAAGCCATTGATTTAATTCCCAATATTATTATTGTATCTCCAATGAGGGGTATCCCTATTTTACATATGTATGCTAGGGCTATAGTTTTACACAAAAAAATATTCCTAACCATAAAACAAATTGAAAAGAAAAATAAATTAGCTTACACAATGGAAATAAAACCTAAACAATCCGTAATTTAAACATTGCGATTGCAAATCAAACATCAGTCATCAATTGAGACATACAGAAAACAGTTACAACACAACATTTCTTATATCGGTACTCTATAACACAATTAAGCAACTTTCCCTAACATACATCATAAATTAATACACAATAGTCACACAAACACAATCAAGCATCCCACAACTATGACTCACATACACAACAAATCAAGCATCCTCTACAACACATATACTTCAACATAATAACCATACGTTTAAAAGTTAAAAATTTGGCTGCAAAAGAATAAATAGGACACTGTTACTAAATACTGTTATTTCTACAAGGTCTTAAATACACCTGTAATAAATATGTGAAATTCCTTTATGCAACATTGCTTCAGAAGAACTTTTGTAATTGGTGGTGAGAAAGTTGTATCGCACATGCTAAGGTGGGTTTCTAGCCGGTATCTCTTGCGTTCTTGTAGTGGGCACTGAAATAACAGGTGGTCGACTGTTTGTGTGGGGTGTTCACAGGGACATGAAGAGCCATTTGGGTTGTCAATTTTGAAACGTTCAAAATATGAATTAAATTTTCCGTGTCCAGTCATAAATTGCGTGGATATGTAAGATGGTTCATAATTCTTTACGGTTAGTCTATCTTTAACTGTGGGAAAATATAGTGATTTTGTGATTTGACCATTTGTACTATTTAACCACATTGCATTCCAGTCATTTAAGATGTCCGCCTTCATTTGCATTTTTACATAAGAGAGGGGTTGTTTAGAGTATGTGTGTCCTGTTTCCGAAATTGCGGCCATCTTGGCTTCCCAATATACTTAGACAATTTGAGAGAGAAGTATATTATAATAATAAATGATTGAAATAATTTTAGTTTTGTCTGAATGTGCAGAAACTAGATCCGAACGAATGTACCTTTTCGTTACGCAAAGAAATTTTAAAATGTTACATTTGTTCGAATCTAGTTTTTGCACATTTAAAGGACAACTAAAATTCTTTCAATCATATATTATTGTAATAGCACAGTCTAGTACGAGTATATACAGTCACGAAGCTTGAGTTGTGAGGGTACTAGGAACAATAGACTGTGCCGGTACTATTTCGCATTGTCTGTAATGAGGCGATATTAGCGATCCTAGTGGTTAGCAACTATCTATGGATGCA
Source organism: Periplaneta americana (assembly GCF_040183065.1). Lineage (NCBI taxonomy): Eukaryota > Metazoa > Arthropoda > Insecta > Blattodea > Blattidae > Periplaneta > Periplaneta americana. The sequence goes on from NC_091120.1 coordinate 16,503,365, forward strand.
TATTTGCTAGTATTGAGCTTCGTGACTGTATATACTAGACTGTGCTAATACACTCTTCTCTTAAACTGACTAAGGTCCGGTTTCTTCAACCTTTGTTAAATTATAACAGTGTGTTATTCCATTTTAACTGTAAACTTAACAGTTGAAGCATTTCTTCAACTACTGTTAGTACAAACAGGCTGTTAAAACCTATGTTAATTTAACTGCCCAATTTCTTGCAGTTAAATCATTTAACTCTCTGTTAGCATAGAAGTATCCAATATGACTGGTGCGTTAGATGCTGAACTTATATATGTGGATTATTTAGAAAATGATATCTATGAATACATAAACAGAGGGGTTGATTCCTGTGATTTGACAGAACAGAAGTTTATGCAATGGTATACGCTATTTTCTGCCAAGCCTCACTTTTCGCTTTCAACTTATATCCCTTTGTTTGTTTATTCTCTTTAGACCTAATTGGTTTATACTGAGAAATAATTTCCAGCAGAAGGTTTCTTTCAAATGAAGAGAAATTAGTCCAATGATTTCTTTTTGTTCCAGTGTTTTCCATTTCATAACAGCAATACCAATACACCGCTCCACGCTATTGTGATACAGACGAGGAAAGAAGCAGAAATCAAACCTGAGATAATAGAAAGACTTCTATCCTCTCTGAATCAAACAACGGAAACAAGCGAGAATCGCAATTGTCAGAGTTCAGAAAACAGAATTGAGTCTATACGTCTTGGTTATAGGTTATGGTTAAACTCTAGAATCTCTGGTCCTAACAGAGAGTTAACAAACAGAATGTTAAAATGTGAAATGTAAAGTTGAAGAAACGCAATATTTTTAACAGCAATTCATACTTTTAACTTACAGTTAATTAACACTATGTTAGGTGCATTTTAACAAAGGTTGAAGAAACCGGGCTTAAGCATATTGGGAATCAAATAAATGACTTTTCCATAACACGCAACGAAATGCTTCGCATAAAACAATCCGGAAGCAGAACCGAGTAAAATTATATTAAATGTTTTTCTTTGAAATATCTCAAAGAATAACCCCTTGAAATTGATGACATCACTTACGGTTCCTCCAGTAAAGATCTCAATTAAAAGAAAAGTAATCCATGTTGGATTTGTGTATAGAAGTTGTTATATTTTAAGGATTTCTTTCAAGAAGAGCAGACCAATGAAGAAAGCAATGCATTGGCTGCAGTGTCGATATTTTGGTATTGTTACGGTAATGGGATATGTCTGTCCTGTATTCCGCACGTGGGCGAATTTCAACACATGGTGTCACATTCATTAGTGAGATATATTGCACAGGTAGATTCGATACATTTGTGGTCACTTGTCCTACGTCCCCGCGCCACCTTTGTGAGACCTAATCATGTTATTTTCATCTGTCATGTGAGCATAGACTGCACTGTGTAACTTGAACAGAGAACTGAGGTGCATAGTTCCAATTCGGCTGCCACTGTAGGTGATATATCCTTTACGGGAACCACAGAACATTATATCCCTATTATTCACACAGAAACTCGAAACTTCAAGGGACACGTGCGTATTTCGCTATTCCACAGTTGCGGTCTTGTAACAGTAAGAAGTTTCAGGACCATTAGAGTGAAGTCGTCTCAGATATCTAGTCTTCGATAATTTCAAGACCCGGCCTGGCATTTTCATTAATAACTGTAATATATTGGTATTATTTATTAAAGTTATGGATCGGTGAAAATAACGAAAAAAACATTAAACAGTGTTGGTCAATTCACAGACTGAGAGTTTCCACATCGTTCACAGGAATCGAATACACAAGCGACTTCAAGTGCCCCCACAAGTTCCAGTGGGTTCAGATCTGGCGAGCGTGGAGGCCAAGCAGTTGTTCCTCCTCGCCCTAACCATCCACCAAGGAATGTTGCATTAAGATGTCTACGTACATCCAGATTGAAATGTGTGCGAATTTTATTTATTTATTTTGCTAATATTTGTAACATAAAATATAATACAAACAGAAAAACTTTAGCTCGCCCCTGAAAGAGCAGAACTCGTGCTCAGGGGCGTATTCCTGATTTGAAATTAAGAAGTATATAATACAATTTGTCTTATGTCTACTACGCAATAAGAATATATAAATTTAAATTTACGACCTTTCAATTTTTATAAAATCCATATATAACTTTTTTTTTAATTTAATACTAGAACTACTAGAATTGACAAGATATATTTAAATATAAATTTGTTATGTATTCTTGGGCCTAAACTACTATTATGATTAAATACTGTAGCAGTGTTGCATTTTGGTTCAAGCAGTCTTAAAGAATTCATACCTTTTGTTTCATAATTATGAGAATACAATTCA